>NC_044985.1:52453020-52753020 GCF_008728515.1 Papio anubis
TATTTTAGATGGTCTTTATAATTGAAATATAAATATAGCAAAATGCATCTAATGAAATGGAATTGTCTATTAGCTGTAATTCTACTACCCAGTAGTGCATGCTAATTAAATAGGGAAGTATTTGGCATTGTTCCCCAAAATAACATCCAGAAAGTGCCCTGAGTCACTTCTGTTCCAATCAAGCCTCCTACCTGCTAATTCTGTCATGCTCTGCAGTCATAATTGATGTTAATCTGAAGCAGCACAAGATTGTGAACCATCAAATAACAGTAAAATATTTTCAGTGGCTTTTTATTATACCTTTTGACTAACAGTAAATGAACAAAACAAAATAAGGAAAAATGTCTAGTTATCACTAAGTTAACCACAGTATTTCCATTAATCAAGACTTTAGTACACCAAATTTCCTAGTTTTTATCCTGTGGAAATATAGGGATATTTTATCTTTTGTATGCTACTGAAGGACAAACATCATCATACAGCAATGAATGCTTTAAAGTGATGTTCAAGTATCATTTGACCATGGGAAGGGAAGGGCAAAGGAGAAATAGCAGGGGGTGGGAAATTATCTTGCCCCTTCCATGCAGTCATCCAAGGAAGAGTTCTGGCATCACGATTTTAAATTCTGTATGAGGGACCTGGTGAGTTGTCCCCGGCAGCCACCCTTAAGGATTTCTCATCAGGCTTACTGTGTTGTCAGTTAGGTGCCCGGTCTCAAATATGTAACAAACTCCATGTCTCTTAGTGAATTCTCAGAAGATATGTGGAGCACTGAAGGAATTTTTCTTTGTGTACAAGCTCCTTAAATTACGTCCCTTTCCTAGAATACTACATTATGTTAGGAGCACAGTTTGCCAAGTCAGCATGTCATGAAAAATGGTCAGAACCCTTTTTTATACATTGTCTACAATATATTGGAGAAATAAGTCAGTTGCTTCACAAAATAGGTTAAAGCTGCCGTGAAGAGGTAGGGAAGAAACAGAACTTGAATGTCTGTCTGAGCAATGAATTATTCATGGAACTTGACCCCCTTCTTCTTTCCTAGCCATATGATTGCATTTATTTCAAATTTTATCTCCCCCATCCCATTAAAAAATTGAAGTAGATGTTAAATTCCCTACTCTCAGTAGCAGTCACATGGCATTTTCCTGAAGCACTGTTATAATGGAATTGTTTGGTAATCATTCTTTCCTTGTCACTTTTCTCTAGTCAAGAGTGAGTTCCAACAGGGCTAGGACCACATCTCATTCTCCCTTTTTGTGCTTAGTCCCTTGCACCTGGTGCTGGTGCATCTTGCAGTTCATCTCTGTGATTTATTCTACATCTTAATTTGGAATTCACCTTCATAAATGGCCCTCCCCAGACCGGTAGCTTGTTTACTTAATTCAGTGTAATATAGTATAAACCTTTTTACTTTTTTCTCCCCAAATCAAGGAAAAATATTTTGAATGCCACAGTAATACTTATTTAACTTCTCTCTCCTCCTTAGCATACATATTCTACCTAATTCTCCATTCTATTATTTTCTCACCCCACATGCTGTCCCTGACAGCTGTTGTCTGGGTTCAACTCTCTTTCTGGCGTAGTATGTAGGGGACTGGCCTTTGGGCAGCCCACACCAGACATAACTGACTTGTGGCTTCTCTCACTCTTTCTCTCTCTCCCTTTTTTAAAAACTTGCTCTCTATCCATCCTTCAAAAATTTGGGGAAGATGATGAAAGGTTGCTTTATTTTGAAAATAACTACATACACAAGTAGGGTCATTGTTTATTTTTTATCTTCTGACCTGCTTTTTTTCCAGAAAGAAGTCAAATAAAGTGATACTTGGCTGTGTGTTTACAATACAAAGAGATAGATAAATATATATATAAGATAACTATTTACATATGTAAATAAAAACATACAGTGATGCTGAGTTGTGCTTATTATGATCTACATCAGATAAGTATCACACCAGTGGCTTCCAGGAGTTCATGGGGCTCCTTTTCGTAATTAAATTTGGAGAGACTATCACTTGCTTCCTGCTGCAAAACAATAAAAGGAATAAAAGGGAATATGTTTATCACATAAATGAGGGCCTTAATGGTTTTGAGATTTCAGACAAAACAACTTCATTGCATTTACATGAAAACCCAACAGTTTCATTGAAACTGTATTTTGCTGGCACTTTTTGTGCTTATAGAGTCTTGGTACAACAAATGGGCCTTAAAACTCTCATGTTATCATTTATAACTAGACTCAGGATACGCTTCTCTGGACCAGTATCTTGAGAACCTTGAAAAACAGCTAAGTAGATTTCCACATCACCTGAGAACAGATGGAGATTGTTTTCCCCTTAGCGAAGAGGAACAAGAGTTAATTTTCGTTAATGTTAACACTGTTCTCAGTAAGCTGTGACAACTTGCCGCTCCTTATTGCTTCTGCATCTGAAAACTTCTTGGCAGTACAAAGTAATGCACTTTTGTTGGAGAAAAGGGAGAAAAATTTGACAGTAAGGTATGTCAGTTACTAGAGCTGTCGTTTAACCAAATGCATATCTTACAGTAGAAGAATATATAAAGTTAAGAGACAAGCAGCTCAACTCCAGCATAGGAGAAAGACTGAATACACTTCTAGGGAGTTTTTCCAGTCGTAACAAAAGCCTCTTGACAATCCTGGAAACATGATGGTGGTGGAGGAGCAGGTAAAGGTTGACAAGGGTCTCGCCCAAGAATCTGAATTGCAGCGGACACATGTTCTAGTAATCATTTCCCATGCCTAATGTAGCTTATTGTCAGGAAAGTTTCACAGGCCTTCTCTTGAACCCATTAGGGGGAAAAATCAGATTGCCAATACTTTATTTTAAAATGGAGGGGTTAGCAGTATCAAATACTGCAGGGCAGATCAAGGCAAATGAAATTACCAGTCACTGTGAAATTGTACACATTCTCTTCTTCATCCATAAAATGGGAGAATTGGAATAAATGTCAGTTGCTAAAAGTTTTAGAGCTAAAAGCTCTGAAAGTTTTATGACGTTATGCTTTGGCAATGATGAGGGGGTTGGTGACCTTCTAGTTAAAAAAAAATGTGTAGAATTATGCATGCAAGGGTTTCTGGTATAGGAGGTGTGGGCGGTAAGCAAGAAGAGATAGTGGACATAGATTACTTGTTTAAAAAGCCTGCAGTGTATAGAAGGAGAATAAAATAAGCTGACCATCAGTTATTGACGGGGATATGCCCACGAAAAACATGCCTTGGCTCATACCCTGGGGCAGATTCTGAGGGCACTGCTGCTGCAGGCTGTCAGCTAACTGTGCCCCTCACAGCTGAGTGATAAAATGTCTTGCAGGGAGATCTGAGTGGCACACGTCCTTGGTATAATTTATGCCACTATAAATAGGAAGCTAACACTGAACCATTTATGCCACTATAAATAGGAAGCTACCACTGAACCTGATGAACGAATCCATCAGGAACAAAAGATAGACAGACACACATGCACACACATATCAGCATGGCTGTGTTTGGCCATCTATCAGTAGTCAACAGGGTTTATCAGACTGTATATTGGGAATATACATTGCTTTGTTTTCTTACAGACTTAAATTTGAAGAACAGTGATGATGAACTCATTCTATATCACTTTGGTTTAAAAGTTGCTTAGCAATGGGACAAAAACAAAAGCAAGTAGGTTTATATTTAGTGCTCTATCTATATGCATCTGGAGCACATTTCGGAAATAATTCAAAAAGGCCAATTCATTTCATGCCTTCTGCTACGAAATGAATGTGGGAGTCAAGCTGCTATTTTCACAGTGCAAGACATTTATTGTTGACTTAAAAAAACTCTCCCACTTGCACATAATCACTATCCTGACAAATGACACTGCAGAGTTTCAGCTCCTTAAGCATAAGGTAGAACAATCTTTAAGAAATAAATACTAGGCCACAGGAGTTAAAAAATAAAGTATCATCCAACCACAGAGTCAAAGCATTTAAACACATACATTGTTCTCAAGTGGACCAGTTCTTCACTGAGTATGTGTTCTTTAGGGTTACAAGACTGATCTTATGCCTCCTCAATTGAACAGTACGGCACTTTGATTGTTCAGTCAGTGTAGGACTTTTTAACTCCGTGCCAGGCTCGTTTGCAGCTATCAGTGCTGATACAACTTCATGCCATGTAATACTTTTAACAGACTATTTCCACACCCCTGCAAAAAAAAAAAAAAAAAGTTAATAAGGAACTGATCAATTAAGGTTAATGGTAGATTTAGGCCTATAAATTTTACCCATCTTAGTCATTTCTGCTTCCTAAAAATTTATACAAGGACAATTTTTTTCTGGGGTAAGAGGGTGTGATTGACACCCTAATTCTGTTTAGATTGTGGTAATATAATCAGACTGTTTCAGGGCTCCATGAGTGTGATCCTTGGACATGAAACAGTTTCTGAGTACAGAGTATGAAATGCTGGTGAGATTTTGTCACCAACAGCACTTAAGAAGTATTTTGGCCAGGTGCAGTGGCTCATGCCTATGATCGCAGCACTTTGGGAGGCTGAAGAGGCAGGATGATTGCTTGAACTCAGGAGTTCAAGACCAGCCTGGGCAACCTAATGAGGCCCCGTCTCTACTAAAAATTGAAAAAAAAAATCAGCCAGGCATGATGTCACATACTTGTAGTCCCTGCTACTTGGGAGGCTAAGGCAGGAGGATCACTTGAGCCTGGATGATTGAGGCTGCAGTGAGCTGTGATTGTGCCACTGCGCTCCAGCCTAGGAGACAGAAGGAGACCCTGTCTCAAAAAAAAAAAAAAAGAAAAGAAAAAGAAGAAAAGAAAGAAAGAAATATTTTTCTAGGCAACTGGGCGAGGCGGCTCACACCTGTAATCCCAGCACTTTGGATGGCCGAGGCAAAAGGATTGCTTGAGGCCAGGAGTTTAAGACTAGCCTGGGTAATAATGCGAGACCCCATGACCCCATCTCTATGAAAAATTGTAAAAATTAACCAGGCATGGTGGTGTTTTGATTTTGGCATTAATTTACTCTTAGTAAACTTGATCAAATCAGCACTCTTCTCCTACTTTTGTTACCGTCACTGTAAGTAAGTGTAATAAGACCTTCCTTGGTAAAGAGTTTTTGTGTATATTAAGTAAAAATGCACATGAAAGTATCTCAAGGTTTAAAGCACTGTATAGAGCTGTGTCTATTTCATTTGAAAACGATGGTTGATATATGGACACAATGAGGACCTTATCAGACCCAAGTGGGCTTTTTTTTTTTTAAGAGACAGAGCCTTGCTCTGTTGCCCAGGCTGGAGTACAATGGCACAATCATAGCTCACTGCAGCCTCAAACTCCTGGACTCCTGCCTCTGCCTCCCAAGCACGGGCACTACAGGCATGTCCGCCGTGCCCAGCGAATTAAAAAAACAAATGTTTTGTAGCAACAGAATCTCACCATGATGTCCAGCCTGGTCTCGGATTTGTGGCCTCAAGGATCCTCCCGCCTCAGCCTCCTGTGCCTGGCCATAGGTGGGCCTTAGATGAGGGTACCTAGGTAGAGGAGGATTCTTGGAGGGAAAAAGGCTTAAATTGAGAAATGTCTGACTGTTCAAATTAGAACACGGAAAGTGAAGAATAATCCAGCTGCAACATTTAGTCAGAGAGAATCGTGTGGTGGTTAGCATTTTCCTTCCAGGTTCTCAGATGGAACTGACGCATGTGTAGGGACAGCCCTGGCATGGCAGGCAGTGCACGACAGGCTTGCTGGCAGCACGTCTCTCATGCCTGCCCTTCCCCTTTACTCTCACCCTACCTCGCCCTCACAGACCATGACGAAATTCTCTTATGCTCTCTCACCTCTGGTCCCTGTCTGATAAATGTGTGGATCTGACTCTGTATTTTGGTGGATTTGCCTAGAATTTGTGCTAAGGGGATCCGTTGGTGGCTATACCACCTCTTTATGCCCACTACTTTTTATCCGTTCCTGTGAAGAGCTATTGCTTCCTGCTTCTGTCTACCTTGACCTCTTCCTGATAGCATGCCAGCCTCTTAAGAGGCACAAGCAATTGTGACAGAGGCCAGACTGAGGAATAGGATGACAGCATCTTCCATTACAGCTGTACTCACTACAGTTGCATCTGTAATACATAAGAGGGTCTCAGGAAAAACACAATGAAAACCTTTCAAGACTGATTCAATTAAGTGCCTCCCAAGAGAGACTGAGCCACCAACAATGGAAAATCCAATATTGGCTTGCAGAAAGACACTTTGTCACATAAATGTCCTTTTCCTCTAATGTGTAAGGAAAAAATTTTGCAACATCCTTTTGTAAATCTGACATTTGCTTTTTTAAAAAAGTGCTACCTCTTTCAAATTCTTTAATGCCAGTATTCATAGGAAATTCATTAAGGGTGGTGTGAAATTATAAAATGAAGGGCTGCAGTGTCTAAAACCTTTTGTTCCGATACACATTTTAAATCCTGCATGAAATTATCCATGTTTATGACTCTAGGCAGGGACCAAAAGGAAGAGTGGCTGTTGAGCTTGAAATGAGAGTGTGGATGCAAAGGATTTTGCTCTGTGTCTTGTATGTGAATAAAGAAATATAATGTACATCTTCTTTTCAAAAACTGAATTCAGTATTAAGCAGCATTCAGGGAATGAGCAGTTTTCTTTTGTCCTAAAAGTGCCGTTGTAATAGTTGAACATCATATGAACAGTTTATAAACAGCTTTTGAACTATTTATTGGGAAATATTTAGTGACAGCCATTTCTGCAGCAGGTTCACGATGGCATCAACAGGTGAATGTGAATTGTTGTTCCTGTCTTTAGGTGTGATAATAGCATTACGGTGAGCATTTTTTAAGAGTTTGAGATGTATAGATTGGATAATGTGTCAAGGATTAGTTTCGAAATAATCCAGGGTAGGCAGGGGGAAAGAGGTCAGTGTTGACCATGAGTTTATTATTATTAAGGCTGCTGAAGAATGTGTATTCGATGGGTTGGTTGTTATTCTGTTTTCTATTTGTGGATATATTTGAAATTTTCAATTATAAAAGTTACACACTTAAATGAAATATAGTTTTATTTTATATACAGGGTGAGAGACTCAAATTATGAGTTAGGATTCCCTCTGTGACAAATGACACTGGGCATGGTAGTCCAGGTCTTGCTTTCTGCTTGCATCTATTAGCACAGAGCTTGTTACATGTGACCAACAGGAAGAGGTGTGAATCAGCTTTGCTCTGCCATTCAATGTTGGTGGATGGTGTGAAGATTTTAAATGACAGATGGTGGTGACTATTAAATGATAAATAATGGCAACTTATCAGGAACCAAACAGAAAATAGTCACTTTATGTTTCTGGTATGCATCTAATTGTTCTTGTTACATAATGACTTTTTTAACACTGTTGTAGATGAATAATGCTTAAGACTATGGAAGTTTAGAACTTCAGAGAATTTAAAAATCTTTCGTATTGTTACCTCTCATTCCTCTGATTAGAATTTAAATAAATTAAGTAAATAGTCTGTTGAGGGATGGACTTCAAAATAAGCATAAAATGGAACATTATAACTTGGAGTTTGCATCACAGATTTTTTATAAGTTATTGGTCAAAGAAAATGTCATGATTTTTTGAAGTACCAAATGTAAATCATAAAAAGCTTAGGCATAGGGCTAAAGCTTAGGCACATTTTCTTGGTCAAAAAAAGCTTAGGCACATTTTCTTGGTCAAAGAAAATGTCATGATTTTTTGAAGTACCAAATGTAAATCATAAAAAGCTTAGGCACAGGGCTAACCACCAGGGATACAAAATGAATGTGGTACCCTTGCTCCAGGAGCTTGCAATCCAGTTGTAACATTGGGCAGCCAACTGTAACCCACAGCAGACAGCCAGAAGTGGTAAACAGCGGTAGAAAATTTTACAGTAGAAGTTTTTTTGTTTGTTTGTTTGGAGGGGGGAGTTTTGAGACAGAGTCTCACTCTGTCGCCAGGCTGGCATACAGTGGCACTATCTTGGCTCACTACAACCTCTGCCTCCTGGGTTCAAGCAATTCTCCTGCCTCAGCCTCCCGAGTAGCTGGGACTACAGGCACACGCTGCCACGCCCGGCTCTTTTTTTTTTTTATTTTATTTTTTATTTTTTTGTATTGTAGTAGAGACGGGGTTTCACCATGTTGCCCAGGCTGGTCTTGAACTCCTGAGCTCGGGTAATCCACCCGCCTCGGCCTCCCAAAGTGCTAGGATTACAGGCGTGAGCCACTGCACCCAGCCTACACTAGAAGTTTTGATGAATTCAGTGATGATGGTCTAACTGAGAAAATGATATTTGACCTGGGCCTTGAAGAATGAATAAGTAGTAAATGGGAGGAAGGACTTCCACCTTAAGCTCACACCATAAGCAAAAGCAGAGAGGGAAGAACAGCATACAATGTAGAACAAAATCTTGGTCAGGGAATAGAGTCTAAGGTTCGTCATATGGTAAAAATGAGTATATTAAAATTTCCATGAAAATTCCTAAATTTACCATGTGTGCAACTAGGTGGTCTCACTAAGAAAGGTAAGCAGGTCAGAACTGGGAGGGGCCAAGGGTGCAGAAGATTCATGGCCCCTATTTCAAGTGAATTAAGAGGAGCAGCAGATGGTGTCTCCCGCATTACATTTATTTTTTATTTACTCTTGTTATTTTATGCTGTTATTTTATTCCATTTTATTTTTTGCTAAGCATAAATAGTGGAATCCTCAATAATGACATGATGCAACTGACTCCACTGCTTTCTGTGGTATGAAGAAGAAAAGAACTTTTTTTTTTTTTTTTTGAGACAGTCTCGCTCTGTTACCCAGGCTGGAGTACAATGGCACCATCTCAGCTCACTGCAACCTCTGCCTCCCGAGTTCAAGTGATTCTCCTGCCTCAGCCTCCCAAGTAGCTGGGATTACAGGTGCTCGCCTAATTTTTGTATTTTTAGTAGAGACAGGGTTTCACCAGGTTGGCGAGGCTGGTCTCGAACTACTGACCTCAGGTGATCCACCCGCCTCAGTCTCCCAAGTGCTGGGATTACAAGCATGAGCCACTGCACCTGACCTGGAAAGGAACATTTAAGGGGATGTTCCTTGAGCTCTCCAGGTCCAATTAGGAGCTGATGTTGTCAAGTTCAGTATGGCAAAGAAAAAAAAAAAAAGAGCAAGGGAAAAATTAGTGCTGAGTCTTTTCCAGAATTGATGCATATTTGGTGCATAATGAGAGAAAATTCCACGGATTTTTTTCTTTAGATACATGTTGTTTAACAGCACTTCACATAAAGTTGTTACACAGCAGGTGAAAATAAATATTCACCAAGCACAATATGAAAAAAAAATAGGAAAGAGATGACTTTACTTTCTTAACTTTTTCTGTATAACTACATGCTATGTATTATCTTCGGAGTTAGAAAATATTAAGGCCATTTGAATTATAGAAAAATTCCATTTATCCTACCAATATTTGAAAACTCACTGTTTGCCAAACACTACTGGGTAATTGAGACCAGGATGGGAAAGGCACACATTTCAGTCCTTGCCCTGATGAAGCTTTCTCTCTAGGAGGGCAGAGACATGAATGACATAGCTACAGTGTGGTGAGCATTATGCAAACATATCAACTGCTGTTAACATCCAGCCTTTTCTGAGGTTCAGGCAATGCTTCTTCCCTGATGAATGACTTTGGAGCTGCCATCTGAAGAATGAGCCTGGGTTAACTCAGCCTCTGGGGTATCGCAGATCTTCAGGAATTAAGAAAGGATTCTGAAGTTGTTCACAGTAGTAGTCTAATTTCTTTAAATACACATTTTCTAGATTATCTGGATGACCACCTTCTGACAAAATACTGCCACATGATTTCATGGCTCATGTTGTCATTTTGTTTATGATCACTTTGAAACAAGGTCTAAGTGGGGACTAGAAGCCTATGGCAGTTACTGCCTAAGTAGGAGTTGGTCATTATTTAGAGTAGAGTGGTGGTAGTGGTGGTAGACAGAAGTAAATGGCTTCCAGAGGAATTCAGGAGATGGACAGGGCATGTAGCCACATTGGTTATGGAGGGGATGGGTAAAGGAGATAGAGGTAGAAAGAGTGATGCCACAGTTTTGACTTAAGTAACTCAGTGAGGGCTGAAGCCATGGACTGTGGTAAGGAGATGGTGGTTAACAACATGGACTCTGGATAAACCCTGTATGTGTTCACATTCTGGTTCTATCACTCCATCTATATACTGGATGAATTATCTACTCACTCTAACCTCTTACTGAGCTGCAAAATTGGGGAGTAAAAGCAACAGTGTATCTCTGGAGCTATGATGATTAATAATAGCAGTGATAGTGGTGTTATATTGAATAGGGTTGATGGGAAATATGAGTTTGATTTTGGAGTTGCCTCATAAATATCCAAGAGCAGGCACCAAGCAGGCAGTTATATGTATGGATTTGGAGAATTTAAAAAAAAAAAAAAAAAAAAAGACAAACTGAACTAGAAAACCAGTTAGACCAGGGGTGTCCAATCTTTTGGCTTCCCTCGGCTGCTTTGAAAGAAGAAGAGTTGTCTTGGGCCACACAAGAAATAGACTAACACTAACAATAGCTGATGAACTTTAAAAAAAATCTCGCAATGTTTTAAGAAAGTTTACGAATTTGTGTTGGGCTGCATTCAGAGCAGCCCACGGGCCACAGGTTGGACAAGCTTGAGTTAGAGAATCATGAGCATGATGTTGACTGTGTGATTAAGCATGCTGGTAATGAGACCAGAGTTGATATATATAATAAATAAGGAAAATGTTCATTTCAGAGCCACAGGGCCTAGCTCAGGCAAGCATGCTGTAAAGATGTGTTGCTATTCACATGGAAAGCCATAGATGTTACTGTCCACATGTGGAGAGCAGCAACAATAGCATTGTGAGCATTGATTCCTTGGTGCAAGAAGCATGGAAATAACAGAAGTACCAGGGTTATGCAGGTGGCATCTGAAAACATCAGTTTCAGTATAGTATTCATTTCAAGAAATGAGCATGTCGCTGGCAGCTCCACGGTCATTGAGGGCCCACCCAACTTCAGTCAGAGTATTCAGGGGAAAAGGTTTGAGCTTTGACGTGACTGGCGTTTGTCTTACTCTGCAGAGAAAAAACAAGTCACAGTGAATGATGATAAAAACAGAGTGTTAACATTTCACTGGTGTTGCAGTTCGCTTCAGTTCTGCATGTTATGTTGTTCACTTTAAATGGCTTCTAAAGTCACTTTGTATAAGTCTCAATGTGATGTTTCATCCCCTTTTTTGCCTTTCTAATAACTTTATTTTCAGGAGCCTAATGTTCTCCTTCTTTTTTCTGTTGCATGTCTAAAGTTTTTGCTAAAACTAAAGTCTTGGTAGTGAACAGGCCAAATACAATTATCATGGAATGGTGTACTGAAAAATTATGCCTATGGGTATAAATATTACAAGAGAAATGTGAGGAGTAGCCCTGTTTGATCTATACTTGTCAATTGGTATGGCCACCAGGGACACTCTGGGCTGCTGAAGTGGGCTCCGCCAGCTGTCCGTTTGCTTGGCATGGGAATCCTCCATTATCAGCACCTATTATTTGATAAAGAGTACATAAGTGCCTTGGCAGATCCAAAGCAGGTCAAATGCATGTGATCATTGTACTTATGCTTTAAAGTGGGAGGCGGTAAGTTTGTGGGCAAGTATCTAAAATGAAATAGACACACAATAAAGGACAATAAAGAGGCCAGGCAGAGGGAACCACTAATACCAACACCCACAGGTGGGAATGGCCTTGGTCTAGCCCTAGAACAGAAAGATTGATGGACAGGAGGGGCATTGAGACTGGGGAAGTAGAAGAGGGAGCAGATTAGGGACTGTGTTGTGGGTCTTTGTATAACGTGTTTGGGTTTTTATTCTAATTGCAGTGGGTGGTCATTAGAAGACTTAAGTTAGAAGAATTGATTCTAGTGATTAGGAGTGTCCCTGAAATTTTTCAGCATCGCTAAACAGTAGAACCACTCCCTGCTGTCTTTTGATATTTATCTCCTTGGGATAATTACTTATTTGGAATTTTGGTTGCCTTTCCACATGGACTGATTTTTCACTTGAGTCGATATCTGAGGTAAGGAAGGTGTAGTTTGCTCCAGAGCCTCACACTACTTGGGGCCAGCCGTAACGCTCCCAGTGAAAGAGTGATTAAATGGGAGATTACTGTCTATATTCCTACATATATACACACACCTGTTGGAAGAGGCAGCTTGAGGCAAAGTGACAATGAATTACTAGTTGGAGCTTTATATAAGAGTTGTTTGGCTGGGCGCAGTGCTCACACCTGTAATCCCACCACTTTGGGAGGCTGAAGCAGGCTGATCTCTTGAGCCTGGGCATTCAAGACCAGCCTGAGCAACATGGTGAAACCCTGTCTCTACAAAAAATACGAAAAATTAGCCAGGTGTGTGGCACATGCCTGTAGTCCCAGCTACTTGGGAAGCTGAGGCGAGACTCCGTCTCAAAATAATAAGAAAGAGTTGCTTTTTAAAAACTTGACATGAAAATGTTTTATATAACCTTCTCTAGTGTTTTAAATATAATAAGCCTGATGCTACATCTTAGGAAACTTGATGGTATTGACTGAATGTAAAGGGGAATATTTTTGTTAAGTAAAAGTCTGTAATGAACGTTGCTCTCTCTTTAACAACGTGGATGTTAAATGACCCAAATCATTGTAACTGAATTATGAATCACAAACATCCACTCACTCGGTATCCAGCGCAGGATCTAAGTGTGTGCTTAGAACATACAGTGGGCCACAAAATTTTTTAAATATTTTTACATTTGAATAGAAATTGACTTGATTCCCCACATTCTGCCCCTCCCCTCCTGCCACCACCACCAAAAAAAGAGAATTTTTAGGAAGTGTCTTGTCTTGTTATTGTTTTCTGGTTAGGAATCATTCTTTATATGAACTACATGTGGGTGGAGATAAGGACACCTTTTTTTTTTCAGGCTATCAGATCCTACGAACACACCGCCTCCTTTTTGTTGGACTTTAACTTACTGTCTGAAGGAGTTTACAAACGCATGCTTCAGACCCTCGCTTCAAAAGACAATGTCTGCAAAATCCTGGGAGGATAAGCGTAAGCTTTGAGCAGCTCTCAGTAAAGGAGGGTGAGGAAAGAATGGTCCCTGGAGTATCTATGAGTTGGGACAGTTTGGCAACCTCAAAAGTTGAGGATTCTAAAGCTCGAGGCTCTGCTGTCCTCAATAAAGTGGATAGGGGAGGAGGACAAAATTTCAAACATTGGATTTTGCCTAGTAAATATCATTCAGGCACACACAATCATAAATGACCCATAATCATCATGTCTCTCCTGAGAGCAGGAATGGATCAATAGAAAGGTACTCAGAATTGTTATTCAAAGTTAGGGATTTTTTAAAAATGAGTACTGATGGGAAATAGAGAACAAAAGGGGGAAAAGCTTACAGAAGTGGTTCCCCAACTTGTTTACCATTGAAATCATCTGGGGACTGTTTAAAAATTCCAATGCCCAGGCTCCACCCCAGAATAACTAAATTCTAATCTCTGGAGATACGTGGCAAGCGGCATTGCTTTTGAAGCTCCCCAGTTGATTTAAGTGAGCAGGCAGGTTGGGAACCATCAGCCTATTGAACAGGCTCTTTGAAGCATATGGGACACAGGTGGAAAGTGGAGAAGCCAGATTTCTGAATTATTCAGATAAAGGGAAATGAGTTTTGCAATGGAAAGCACCATTATGAATAAAAGTTGATTTTTTAATCATCTCAGTAGGCATGTCTTACGTATTATGTACGTGTTCCAAAATCTCATGTATGTTTATCAGTTTAAAAATATTTTTTAAAATGTCGAACACCAGCTTACATGCTTCACTGCAGACCTTCAACCCTAGCATTGGAAGGTCCAGGATAAGAGAACAAATGGAAACCCACAGACTGCATGTCTAAATGTTTGTGATACAATTCAAACTTAACAACTATTAAATCAAGTATATTCAGATGTGGACAAATGTACCTATATAATGATCCAGAAGTCTGGATTCAGTGTAGAATGTCCATCTCCCCAGAGTCCTCCCCAGAATGTGGCGCGTCAGGGAGAGTGGGCGTCCAGCCCCTGGCAGGCAGCCTCTCCCTTTCTCCTCCTACCTTTGACGTCATCAAGCGCTGTGAGGGGCTGATACTCACCTGTGGGGATGCCACATTCCCCTCTTAGATCAGCTGGCCTCTGGATCACCTCCCAGCCCCATCAGTGTAAAAAATGAACCGGATGTTGTGCATACCCGCATCTGGTCCTCAGAGAAGAGGCGAATGCAAACCCAGAAAGTGGGCTCAGGAATCCCCAGATTCCCGTCGCCAGAGCCTGGTAGAAGGGTTGAATGGGCTCCCAGTGGCACCTCCTCTTGACCTCACATGCCCCTCACCGCATGGGAGCTATGTGCCCCGAGAAAGTCCAGAGCTGCTCCCTCTCACCTGGGCCCATGGAGGCCCCACCCAGCACCTTGTAGAAACACATAGAAGCAGGTTTTAGCAACCTGACTTGTAGCCAGAGACTGGAGCAGGGATGAGGTTTAGAATAATAGAATCTAAAGAATTTGGGTTCTTTATGAAAGGGATTTTCTTTTAGAACTTTATTGCTACTTATCATCAACTACTTATTTGATAAGTTTATTATTTTACTTTATTGCCCTTGATCATACAAGAAGATGTGTAGTCTCCACTAATAGACCTTCAGAAAAGCACACATCCCACCCCTCTGCCATCAAGTTCCAAGTGTGGTCTCCATCTAAGGAAGATTGGGGCAAAGGGATATGATGAGTCTCTTCTGATGTCTGGTGTTTCTCTGCTTGACTTTGTTTCTTTGTTGCTATCTGAGTGCCACACTGGGGATACTTACACATAGGAATGTTAACACCAAAACTAACAACAGGCTCAAATTCTGTTTCATCCCCTTGGTACACCTTGTGCAATCCTAAAGATGTTCAGCCCTGGCACTGAAGCAGCTTCACCTCTTCTGCACCTGAGAGTTGAACACAAATAGCTATTTTCAAACTGATTTAAAAGGGTAAAGGGTTCTATATATATGTATATATTATATATATATATAATCATCTTTGAAAAAATGATTATATACATTTATATACATTTAAAGTATGTTATTTTCTCTAATTATAAGAATACATACTCATTAGAGAACATTTGGAAAGTGTAGAAAACATTTTAAATCCCTGAGATCAGAAGTACCTAGTGTTAATTACCATTTTGGCATATTTTCACTTAATTACTCTTTAAATCATATTTTATACGTATGTGTGTAAAATGTCTAAAGGAAAATTAGAGATTATACTGTATATAATTTTTAATCTAGCCTAGGCAACATAGCAAGACCTCATCTTTTTAAAAAAAAATTTTTTTAAAAAAAATTAACTGGGCATGATGGCACATGCCTTTGGTCCCAGCTACTCAGGAGGCTGAGGCTGGACGATCTCTTGAGCCCAGGAGGTAGAGGATTCGGTGAGCCATGATTGCACCACTGCACTCCAGCCTGGGCAATGGAGTGAGACCCTGTCTCAAAAAAAATTTTTTTAAATCTTTTGTCACTTTTCATTAAGTTGTGAGAATATTCTCATGTCACTAGATAAAAAGACATGATTTTAATGTATGAATAATGTTCTACCATTATAGATACGGATTTTTAATCATTGTTTAAAAATATTAGAAATAGTATGGAGAAAGTGTTCTTGAACTTAAATCTTTGTTGGTAACCTTTATTTCTTAAAAGATAGATAACTGTAAAAGTGACTGTGAAGGTAGAGAGTTATTTTAAGATATTCTGGATATGTATAACCAAATTATTTTCTATGAAGATTTCACCTACTTGTACCCTGACAAACTATGTACTTGAGTGGTTTTACTTTATTTTTTGATAACATGATGTTTTCTCTTTTTTATATACATTTGATCATATAGTTTAAATATTTCTTTTAATTATTAGTTTCAACATTTTCAAACCCACAGAAATTTTGAAAAAAACAGTAAATATGCATATACCCCCAGTTGCCCTCACCAACTGTTAGCCCTTATACCAATAGAGCTTCCTACACACGCTCGCACATACACACACACACGCACACACATATTTGCCAAATTATCTGAAATTAGGCTGCAGATATCATGATAGTTCAGCCCAAAGACTTCAACATACATGTATCCTGTTTTACTTTGTATTTATTGGATTATTAATACGGCAGAACATTTTGTTCATGTTTTCTTGGCCATTGTATTTCTTCTGTGAACTGTGTTCATATTCTTTGCCCACTTTTCTCTTTGAATATGTTGCGATTTTCTCATCAACATCCGTAATATTTGTGAGTGAAAGCTGCATCAGATGCTACCCAGATGCCACCTAACCTTCTGACAAGGAGCTAGGCCCTGTACACTCAGATGGCCAATGGTGTGTAGGATAAATTTCCTCTCTGATTTAAGGTATGGCCTTGGCTATTGCTCTTCCTGCAGTGAGAGTAGAAGTCTTACCTTCAGCTTGTTGACTGTAACCATTTTATTTGTGATCAGAGACTATGGAAATAAGTAATTAACATTGAATGGTTAAGCACAGTTAAACTCAGTATTACTGGTAGAAACACAAGAGAGTGCCTTGTTGTGTTAGTTAATTTTTTAAAATTTATTTTTAGATGAAACCTCCTGAGACTCTGTATACTGTCTTTTGAGTATTGGAAAAATATTTTTTGCTAAATAAAACCACCATCTCTAAAACCACGACTTGGAAGTGTTTGCAGTGATTTCTGCAAAAGAACTCATTGTGGTCCTACTCCTGAGCCTGCACACCCCACCGAATGACTGGCCTGGGGACTGCTTCAGTCAAATTGTGTTTGTATTTCTCTCTTCCTCAGTAAAGTGTTGTCTGTGCCTGTCCAAAGCTTGCCAGCAAATTGATCACATCAGGCAGATTTCCAGCCTGGCAGTTACAGATGGAAAAGGCTTTCAGATCTCAGGCTCTGAGTTTTGCACAGAGGCTTCCCTCTCCTAAGGTCTAAGGCACAACTATTTGTCTTTTTATTAGTATAATGTTTAATCCCAGAAATTGGGGTACAGGTATTAAATGCCACCCTGAGTTTGTGCAAGGCCTGCTCTTGATTCACAGTATAGGCACCTGCAGTGCCCCAGGGAAGCAGATCTCTTGGGTCCTTTCTGTCTGCCCTTTTCCTACCCCTGATTCCTGCCTCCCCCATCCCTTCCTACCGCTCTCTCTTACCATTTCCTCCTTCCCCAAAAGACAAGATTTGAGGGATTGTACCCATCGTTTCCAGAAGCACTCCCTCTCCTATATCTTCCAAAATCGTGACATGAGAAAGTAACAGAAAAGTGCAGAACCCAGGCAGGTTTCACAGTCCCTAGGCAGCTATTAAGCTCTAAATATTAGGCACCTTGACAAAGACAGCTCCAAGCCTGCCAACAAACCCACATTCCAGGGGCAAAGGATATCAAATGTGCAACTATTTGTTTAAGTTGATCCCTCTTCACTATCTGAATCCCTACACTCATAACCTGGATGAATCTGAGTGCTGCTTCTTTTGTTCAGATGGAATTTAAAAATCTGTTTTAGAGTGAGAAATGCACAAGCCCATCCCAGATAGGCAGGTCCTTTTCTCCCACAGGTACGCCCTCCTTTTCCCTGGCCTCCTCTCTTCTCAGCACTCCCAGGGAGCCAAATGCTTGCTGAGAACTGTCTCCACCCCTTATTCAATGCACGTAAAACTTGACAGTCTGAGCAGATGGGGAAAGTGGAGTTTTTCCGGCAACTGTCTCCTTTTCTGGAGCAGGAAGCTGGGACTCTGGCTAGAGTGAGGCTGCCCTCCTGCAGCTCTGAGACAGGAGAGGTGGCTGTCTGGAAACTCATCTGATGCAGGGCAGGTGAGCCCCAAACTGGTGCTTAGTCCACAAGGCTTCTTGGCTTTGCCCAGGAAAAACTTCAAGGGCAAGCTGGAGGTAGAAGAAGACAGCTTTATTGAAGAGGCAGTGCTGTAGCTCTGTGTGTCGTCCTGCAGAGCAGGGTTACCCACTAGGCAGGGAGTAGCAGCTCAGGGCAGTTTTGCAGTCATATTTACACCCACTTTCAATTACATTCAGAGTAAGGGGCAGTTAATGCAGAAATTTCTAGGGAAGGCATAGTAACTTGGGTCTTCAGGTCATGGAGAGGGGCAATTAACTCCCAGGTGCTGGCTTGGCAATGGCAATGGCGAACTGACATGGCACACTGGTGGGCGTGTCCTATGGAAAGCTGCTTCTGACCTTGCCCTGTTTTAGCTAGTTCTCAGTGTGGTCCGGTGTCTGAGCCCCACCTTCTACCTTACATCCAGCCCTGTGAAAATCTGTTGCACTCTTTGTCCCAGTTAAGACCTCTATTGGCTTTTGTTAATGCTTGGCTGTATATTATCATTCTCATGTGGCTTCCTCAAATTTTAATTTAAGCAGATATTTATATGATTACATACATGTTAATTATAGTTAAATACTTGTTATAGAAATTTTGTAGAAAAATTGAAACCACAAAGAAGAAGAAAAAATTTCAATCCTATAGCTCTGAGATAACCACTGTTCATTGTTTGATACCTTTGTTTCTAACATTTTATGTGTTTAAAATTACATCTTTTTTCTTTACCAAAGTAAGATCATTCTGCACATACTGCTTTTATAGCTTTGCTTTTCTAATTTAACATTGTATTCTGAGCATTTTTCCATTTCATTAAATGTTCTTCTATAATATAATTTCATTGGCTACAGAGTATCTGCCATATGAAAAAGTCATTATTTGGTGCACTATTTTAGGGCATTAATTAGGATGTTTCCAGTGGCTTGCTATTATAAATAATATTGAAATAAACATCTTCATGGACAAATCTTCTCACAGATTCCTGATTACTTCCTTAGGACAGATGTTTGCAGAGAGGATCACGGCTCATTAGATGTGCACATTTTGACACATATTGTAACATTATCAGCCAAATAGTATGCCAATTTTTATTCCAACCCCAGTTCCTCAAATAGAGAGTAAGTTCTTTGAGGTTCACTAGTATGTATCCTCCATAGTTCCTGGCAGTGTTGGGCATACAGTACAAACTTAATAAAAATAAAGTTAATTCCACTTAACTTTCTTGATTACCAGATATTTAACCAATCTCCCTTTTGCTACCTTCACTTGCTTTCATGCTATGGATGCAAAAGATAAGTGTGGTCACTGAGCTAAATATTGATGATAGCAGTGACTTTGATCAAAAGCCATGTTACCTCAAAACTGATCCTAAACACAAGTAAGAGGTTATAGCAGGAAGTGTCAGGTTAAAAGAATCTGGGGGCTAGAATATGGCTGGAAACTTATTTACTGCAGTACTAACAACCGGTTGTGCGAATGAGTTGATCACCTTTTCTAAAGAGAAAAGAGATTGAGGATGTGGTTTGGGGTGTGGGGTGCATCAGGTACTTTGTTATGACCCAAATATGGTACCAGAAGACAGAGCACTACTGGATGAGGGGGAGGTGGGTGCATACTCTGCTATGGGAGCCCGTGCCACTTCAGTAAATAAATCAAGCTTTCTTCTCTCTTGAGGAATCTCATTCTTCCTGTTTATCCTTCTCTCTCACTGCTCCACACTTCTCTGGAGTACTTGTTTCCATGAAGTATAATAATCACTGAGCAGTATTTTTTTGTTTAAGAGCAGCTGTGTTTCTTAAGCCTTGCTCTTGTTTTTAGGATCCTCATGTCCTCTTGCCAAGATATGTGCAGTGGCCTCTATGCAGCGTCCTCGCGCCTCCACTCTCCCCTGATGGAAACCATCTCACAGTTTCCATAATATTCTTCCTAAATCAAGGCCTTAATCTAGTTCCCCCATCCCCATTCCCAAATTTTCCAGGATTTTCCTGTTTTCCACTGTAAGTTCAAACTTTTCTTCCCAGCAAGAAAGACCTTCCACAAAATTATGCCAACACTTCTCCTTTACTGCCTTGCAGGTACCCAGTGTGTCCCTTGTGTATACCCTTTGCTTTCCAGCCTATACATGCCTTTGCTCAAAACTCTCCCTTTGCTTGGAACACCTGTTATATTTAATAATTCTACCTTAGTAATCAATGTATTTGTCTGATTCTCCTACACTTATTTGTAAACTCTTTGAGTGTAGGTACCTAGTCTTATCCATCTTAAAATCTCTCTCAGGGATACAGTTTCATTGTTTAGGGAGGGTGTACCCAAATATCTTGCTCATTTTAGATGTCATTTTTATGTTTAATATTCTGGTCACAGGGAGAAAATATCTTAAGCATATGGATTATGCCAGATGTAGTGGTGGCACAGCTGTAATTCCAGCTACTTGGGAGGCTAAGGCAGTAGGATCATTTGAGCCCAGGAGTCTGAGGCCGACCTTGGCAACAGACCCCACCTTTTACAAAAATAATAATTAATAACTATATATGTGTGTGTGTGTGTGTGTGTGTGTGTGTATATATATATATATATAGAGAGAGAGAGAGAGACTGAGTTTGACACTGGAATGTGTCCAGTGACACCAAGTTGTATAGTTCATGCGTCAGGCCTTGCATGCAAATTGGAAATTAAAGACAGCAACATGGCAAAATGTGTTGCTGATAGCTTTCAGCTTTGCTGGATTGAACAGGCACATAAGGTGAGGCTGCAGACTCTCCTGTCTGCTGCCAGGTCACACCCAGCCAGTCCTTGTGTATTCATATGCCTGGTTGCCTGGTTCCCTGTGGAAGCTGGTGATGGGGTACGAACAAGGAGCTCCGCACGTAGCTGCCAGCTACAGTATGCTTAAACTGAGGGCTTGCTAAGCAATCTCTGTTGCCATTGCTATCCAACTTAAATGTCCTGCTGCTGAAAGCTGAGGTTCTGCACAGTGTTCAGTGTGCTCAGGAGGCAGTGGTTTGATCTCATAAATATAACATTTGCTCAGGGCCTTATATCCTTCATAGATTCCTTCCCAAAGATGGGATCTTGTACGTTTTTTTCTTGTTTTCTGCATTCTTGCTTTTTCCCATACATCTAGGTGTAAAACCAAAACAAAACCTTTCCTTTGGTTTTGCTTGTTAGGTTAAAATCAGAGAAACAATGAAGACTCACCGGAGAAGATTGCATCTATACAAATGGGGTATTTTATCCATGGAGAAAACAATCAGAACAAGTGAAATTTTAAGTAAATCTGAAAACATAAAAATTCATAAGGTTGTTTATGTTAGAGTTTAAGAAACCTTTAGTAAACATCTTGTCTTGGCTTTTATTTTGTAGATGAGGAAACAGGCTTGGAGAAATAAGACAACTCACATCACAGAGCCAGGGAATGCACGAACTGAGCCTAGCACCAGGTGTTTTTGACTTCCAGTTCAAATGTAGTACTCAAATCTCAATTCTTCTCTGAGGAAGCTCACTTCCCACCCATATTCCCAGGCACAGCCATCACATTCTATAGCAATGATTCTAGTAGTTAACATTATTTCAGTTGTTGATTAAACAGAATGATACATTTATGTTTGTCTTGATCACTTATTCAGTGCATATCGTTTCATGTGTGTGATTTTTCTGTCATACTTGTGAAGCCTGCAAGAGCAAAATTTTGTCTAAATCTGTGCATTCACTTTCCTAAGGCTTTTTGTTGTTGTTTATTTGGGTCCTTTTCCCCCTTGATTTTGAGCATCTTACAATTCAGTTTCCACAACTGTTTCTTACTTGTGGGGCGCACAGGGCGCAATTCTTTGTTAAAAGCATGTTCACTGCATCTCTCTTTTGCCAACCTAGAGATAATATGGTGCAGAATCTCTCAAGACTGCAGGCCTAGGATACTTTTTTCTCTTTTTAGCAGCACTTCCAAAATTTTCAGGGATATTTTTGCAGGATAAAAGTGAAGAATTAGTCTTGTAAATATTGAAATAAAAACAGACCTTTTTTTTTAAAGTATTGTAACACTTCCAGTAGAATCTATACCTGTTTAGAATTCCATGCCAAATCACATCCTCACACACACAGCTAGCTAGAGGAGAAATTTCTTACACTCTAGGTAAGGGTAAAACACTGTCCTCTTATCCCCTGCTTTCCTGCCACCCACCCCATGCCCAACTGCTCCCATCCTCCCTCTCCACCTGTGTGCAAATGAAGGAGTTGGTGTGGCTTGATGGGGCTGGGGGTGGAATTTGGGGGACAGTGTCAGGACGGGGACCCCTAGAGCAGACAGCATCAGGGAAGTCAGGGCTTTCCAGGGGGGTGAGAAGCCAGGCATCAAATACCACTCCCCATGTAAGTATCAGAGTCCAGAGAGCCAGGAGGCACTATGGGTCCGTGTCTCAGAGATAAGACATGAGAGATGAGAAGAAGGAAGTTGGAAAGAAGGAGGGTCTGTGTCTCAGGAACAGTAGCGTACTCCTTAGCATAACTCTTGGACCCACCAACCAGTTGGTGTGTTCAAGTGTCTAGGCCTGAATTTCTTCAAGGGCCAAAGGACAAAATGCAAGTGAGTATATATACTTTACATAATAATACATAATATTTAGTTTTCAGAAATTTTTTCGTGATCACAGATGAACCTATTAGTTAATACATTGCTTTAGGAAAACGGTTGCCTCCTGGATGTGGTAGAGAAGTCTCACAACCAGGCCTGCAGTGCAGACAAGGTAAGGCCTGCCTGAAGTTCTGATACCCAGAGTACACACACAATGCCTGAGGTGATGTTGACTCCCTTCAAGCTAAATAAGATGGGTGGAATTTGATCCCTAAAGAGTTAAATACTGAGATTCTCCCAGAGCCAAGACCCTACCAGAACCTTCTCGAGAGATTTTTAGGCAGCAGAGGGAAGCATTCTTCCTGTCTTGCCAGCCTGAACATGATCACTTCTAAACCTCCCTTTTAGCTCTTATTTGCTAAAAATTGTTTCAAGACTATACATTCTGTGTTTGTTTTTTTCGAGACAGGCCTTTGCTCTGTTACCCAGATGGAAGTACAGTGCATGCTTATAGCTCACTGTAGCCTTGAACTCCTGGGCTCAAGCGAGCCTTCTGCCTCAGCCCCCCCCAGTAGCTGGGACTACAGGCATGTGCTGCCACACCTGGCTAATTTTTATTTTTGTAGAGACAAGGTCCCACTGTGCTGCCCAGGGTGTTCCTGAACTCCTAGGCTCAAGTGATCCCACCTCAGCCTCCCAAAGCTCTGGGATTACAGGCGTGAGCCACCACGCCCAGCCCACATTCTCTTTTTTAATGTAAGTTTTAAAAGAAGGAGAGAGGGATTCCTAAAGATTATATGTTTTGGTTAGAAACAACAAAACCTCTGTCTTGTGACCTTGGATAATTAAATACTATTTTAGGATCTTGGTCTCCTGACCAAAAAGTTGGTATTGTATCTGATCTGCTGACTTTACAGTTAATAACGAGACTGAATCTAATAAACATGAAGTCTTTGAACATCTTCCAAACAGAAGGAAATATTACTATGGCTCTAGCTCTCTTAAATCCTTCAGTGGACTAGTTAGGGACGTATTTTACTCATGCTTTCTAGTCATCTTTAGGGATCCTCATTTGAAATATCCATGTGTGACTCTCAGCATGGAGGCATAAAGATGGATACTGTGTGCCTCATTTCCTTCTCTAGGGAATGTACAAAACCACATCACTCCCGTGGGGTGTGATCAGTGCAATAACCATGCCCCCACCCCACTGCAGGCCCCTCTGGCTTAAGAACCTATCCCACCCATAGATGGGTATTCAAGTTGTTAAAATGAGAAAATACAAATTGTCCCAGCCTTAGCAACTGCCCAAATAGGAAGCCAAAATGGAAGCTATTCCCAAGAAGCAAGTAACTAGAGCAGCCTCTCTGTGTTTCTGCTGTAAATAGCCACCCTGTAAACAGGCTCCTTCTGCCAGGCAGCTAGAAATTCCCTCTCTGCTTCCTTGTCAGTGGGGTCCGTCAGAGATGAGTTCAGTGAATTATCAGAATGACCAAGATTTTCTACTTTAACTGAGTTAATTGATTAGACCCAGAAACTTTGAAGCTGAAACAAATAATCTCACAACCAGAGTCTCAAATTGGTATGTGTTTGGTCTTTGTTTTCTCTCACCTCTACAAAACATACCATTGAAATCTTCAAGGGAAGGGGAAAAGGGAAAAAAGGTAAGGAAGCCCATGGTAATCTGACAGCATTCCCCACCTAGACCCAAGAGTGCTTGGCCTGCCATTGGCCTCGCTCGGAATGATCCTACAATGGAAATGAGCAAACGTAGCCCTTCAGGGAGGAACACAAAAGTGTAGGGAGGTTTCAGAGCCACTTCTGCCATCCTGCCTCTATGAGGATGGGAGGCTGGTTTTATACTCTTTTAGAAAACTGAAAGAGTAAGTCCCTGGAATCACAGTCTTTCTTAGGCTTCTACCTGCCTAGCAGGAGTCAGTCTTATCTATCCTTTTCTTAAAGTAAGGGATATTTACAGATACACCTCCACCTCAGTCCTTTCAAAGAGAAAAGCAAAGAAAAGGGCACAGGGCTGGCACTCCCATTTCCTTGTTGAATTTACGAAGATCTTTGGTTTTGTGTCTTGAATATTTTGTGTCATGACAAAGTAGTAATGAAAGGAATTATATAATTTTCAGTAATGGAGACAATTATATTGGGATTTAAGGGTCAAGTGGGGTGGGCCAAAGTGGGGAAACCACATAAATAAAACCAAATGGGTCATTGAAGCAGCAGGGCCTGGCTTATGGCTACCAGAAACTAGCTTATGAGCCCAAGGGACAACACATTACAGGGAATTACAGGCCAATGGCAAAGATCTGCAGAAATGCTGAACAGATATATTGATGTTCATCGTCCATCATAATGTGGGGACGGATCAGCTCTGAGTGTAAGCCTGGGTGAAGAACAGAGAAAGGGATGGGAGAACCTGATGGCCTAGACCAGCAGACAGGTAGCTTCAAGTCTCAGTGTCCCCTACTAATGCGATCTGACTTGGGGAATGTTATTTACATTCCTCTGCTTCCATGTCCTCATATGAAAAATAGGGATAATTACAGGACACAGTGTGGAAAAAAAGAAATAGAAGTTATCCCATAGGCTTTATTTCCTGAGAATTAAATGAGTTAACATATAAAGCCTAAGCCCGGTTCCTAACATATAGTTAATGTTCAATAAGTATTAACTAGTATTAGTGTTGCTATTTGAGGATCTTACAGAGACGTTGAATGGGCAAAAATGAAGCAATGTATGTAACATATTTGGCACAGTGCTTAACACATGGTAATTACTCCAGGAAGAGAAGTTATAGAGAACCAAGCAAAAGTCTGTCTTATGCACACATAGGCAACAAAGAGCTAACTAGAGGGCTGAAAACAAGCATGTTGGAATCAGGATACATCCCGAAGGACACAGCCTTGGCTGGAAGGACTCAGGGTGGGAGGTCAGGAGCGTGGGTAAGTAGACCAGGCAGTGGCACAGTTAGGAATTCAGGCAGGCAGACAGCAAATAGGGCAGCAAGTACTTTTGGAAAAATAATAATAATAATAACATCTACCCCAGCCAGGAAGTCACCAATTACAAACTTCCTGGGATAAGAGACCAATTCCTAAGACTGGCCTGGCTATGACCTAAAAGTAAAAATAAATTCACTGACCCCATGTCCTATTGGCTAAGGATACAGATGGAACTCTTATGTGCACTGCGAAATGAAAGATAGATTATTTGTTCATGTTCAAGTTCATATTCCTGTCCGGGGATAAAGAAATGACTTCTGGCCAGGCATGGTGGCTCATGCTTGTAATCCCAACACTTCGGGAGGCCAAGGTGGAAGAATCACTTGAGCTCAGGAGTGCAAGTCCAGCCTGGGCAACTTAGTGAGACCCTGTCTCTACAAAAAAAATTAAGAAAATAAGTAACTTCCATGTTTGCTACAGATTAATAGATCAGTGACTTTTTTATTCAAGATAATGAGGCACCCATGCTGGAGGCTACCCAGAAGCTGTCCTCCCAAAACTGGGAACTTGATATCAACACCAGTGTTGTGGAGAATGCAAGTTGCAGCAGGGGCAGTCTTGTTAAAAAGGAAGGAAATTGCAAACATCGTTCTCAGCCTTGTAATAGTCTTGATGTTGACTAATGTCAACATGATGTTGACTAATGATGTTGATGTTATTTAAGCCTGGAACTTCTGTTACCTTAAGAAAACCCGCACAACGAGGGCTGCTTGTAATCATGACTTAATTACCTGACTTTCAGGTTTTAAATGCCCACGTTTTTTGTTCAGAGTGAATTTTAAATGCATTTCTATCAGCATCTACTTTAAAATGGACAAAACATGCTAGCAGATTAGTCATCTGAGGTAGAGTCTACTTTCATTTATGTTTTATGTAGGTCAAATGAACATATATGCCAGAGATACGCACATCATGAAATACACTGAGGTCTGTTTGGGAAAGCAAAGTCAAGACCATTCAAAAGCTATGAAGTAAACCACACCCTAATTTTGACCACAGAGTTCATTTTACTTTTCAAGGTATCCTCACTGACATTATGTAGCACTCCTTAAAGTGAGGCCCTGACTCTGTTCCTTAGAGAAGAAATCTTGGCTCTCTGGATATTTGACTTGGATCTAATTATTATTGTGGTTTTTTTAGAGATCATTCCAAAAACATACAACCCAAAGCTCAGATAGAACTCTTTAGTTAAAGTAGGGGAGGCGCGGTGGAGGTAAACTTGCGGTTACTTGCCATGGCCAAAGGCCATGGTGTCATCAAAAACATGCACCTGTAACCCATTCATACAATAAGATCACCTGGGCCATTGTTAACGTCTTGATTACCATTATGTGCTCCTGCCTGTATGTCACTGGAGTATTTAAAAGTAAGATGGACAGGGCTGAAAGAATGTTCATCTAATTTTACATATTACAGAGAATGGATTTAAACTCTTACTTGGAAGTTGCAATGAGAATGGGGAAATTGAGCATTGGAGATAGCTTTTTGGAGTAAGATGCCAGTGAAGGTCTTTTTACACTGCACTCTGTGACATTATGAGACCTCAGTCCTCAGGTTTCAGGGGAAAGCATAATGCTTTAAGTCACAGTGATGCTTAGAATTCAAATGGGTATGGCCTTAAGTGTCTTCTTTAAGACTCCCTTGTGTTTGCCTCACACACAAAAAAAGTTGTAAACTGTTCTGCATGAATGTATGTATCCCACACACACATATCCCTTATGTCTATGATAATCAAAGTTAAGATGAAGAACCCATAAAGGGTAAGAATGAGCTAAAGTAACTACAGGGCATGGCCAAATCAAATTTTATGATTCATTAAAATCACCCACCAAGGCTAAGATATTGGGGTGGTCACAGGTGTATCAGGGCATCAGTAGTGAAATGCATGGAGCCCAGCTTTGCCCTGTAGGCACATTTCTGTCAAATGCAGGACGAAAACAGCTCTAACTGACGCCTCTTCATGCATTTGATGGGATGTCCATTCATTTGATGGCATGCCCATTCATTTGATGGGATTTTTAGAATGGGGGGTATAACATGGAGATCAAGTGTTTTCTGTACTGGGACTCACCCTTAGCAAAAGGTTTGGGCAGAACAAACCTGCCTGAGTATGCACTGTGCGTGCATGATATGCCATCTAGTGGTTAAGTGAGCCTAACATGAATGAAAAGAAAAATGATCTCAGGTCCCTTCTGCCTCTGTACTCATTAGGCCAACAGTAGAGGTTCGCTGCTATTATTTGGAAAAGAAAAGAATTTATTTTCTTAGAAGCCATATGTTGAATACAAATTCATCTGTGACCACCCCAAAAGCTTAGCCTTGGTAGGTGATTTTAATGAATCATAAAATTTAATTTGGCCATGCCCTGTAGTTACTTTAGCTCATGCTTAACTTTTATGGGTTCTTTATCTTAACTTTGATTATCATAGAACTATTATACAGTTCTTTATTATGTGTGTAGGGGATGAACACATTTATGCACAACAGTTTACAACCGTTTTTGTGAAGCAAACACAAAGTGTCTTAAATAAGATACTTAAGGCCATACCCCTTTGCATCTAAGCATTTAAGGAGAACACTGATATTAGAGTAATTCTTAAAGCCGAAAGCTGTACATTGTGTGTTTTCTTTGTATATATGTGTTTTGTTTGGCCCACAGGGTACTGTCTTCCATTTTATTTTATTGGCGTATAATTCCTATATGCAATATAGTGCAAAAAATCTTCAGTATATGGCTCGATAAATTTGTATGTATGTATAACCCATGTGATCATCACCCAGATCAAGATATAGAAGGGTCCAGCCTCCCTTAGATCCCCCCACCCCCGGTCAGTCCTCCCTCAAAGACAACCGCTGTATTAGTCAGGGTTCCCTAGAGGGATAGAACTAATAGGAGAGACATATAGGAGTTTATTAAGTATTAACTTACACTATCACAGGGTCCCACAGTAGGCTGGCTGTGAGCTTGAGGAGCAAGGAGAGCCAGTCTGAGTCTCAAAACTGAAGAACTCGGAGTCCGATGTTTGAGGGCAGGAAGCATCCAGCACAGGAGAAAGATGTAGGCTGGGAGGCTGGACCCGTCTCACCTTTCTCGTGTTTCTGCCTGCTTTATATTTGCTGGCAGCTGGTTAGATTGTGCCCACCAGATTAAGGGTGGATCGGCCTTCCTCAGCCCACTGACTCAAATGTTAATCTCCTTTGGCAACACCCTCACAGACCCAGGATCAATACTTTGCATCCTTCAATCCAATCAAGTTGACACTCAGTATTAACTGTCACAACCACTATCCTGAACTCTGTCACCATAGGTTCGTGATGGCATCATTAAAGTACATACTCCTAAAGTACCTCCCAGAAATAAGATTCTATAGTCACCATTTTAATAGTTTGTCCAAAAAAAAAAAACCAGTTTCCTAAATTGTAACATTCTTGGGCCAAACAAAGGCTCTTTCCTAGGTTTACTGTTTATTAGAGTCTGGGTGTCATATGTTCTCTCTCCCCCAGTATAAATTCCTAATATATTGTTTTTCTTACCATGCTTCTCACTGAGAGATATATCTGTTTGGTGCACTGATTGTATTTTCTCAAGTGTCTCTACGGGAAGCCAAGTTGATTTTCAACGAAATCCCATTACTTTTGAGCAGCATCTCATAAGTAATCAGAGGTGCCACTGATTGTCATGGCAAAGCCTATAAATCCTGATACAGTGTTTCAGAAATTAATGTGAATGCCATGTTGCCAACGGCTGCTCTGACATCCTGTTCAAATTAAGCCAAGCAGTAGCATCAGTCCTAGCGTCACAATGGCGAGAAAGCTTCTCGGTCTATAATCCAGCAAAGGTTAACTTATAATGAATAGCATAATGCAGTCATTGTTGCTATTTACACAGAACTTCTTTCTGTTGAAAGGGAACTAAAGTTTCTCTGAATATCAACATGTGTAGTATGTCAAGAAGCAGAGCTAGTTTTGAAATAAAATGATTTTTATTATTTCAGAGCTTTCTTCTTCATATTTATTGAATTGTTGGATTAGCAAACACATGTCTAGCAAGCATGTTACGTGTCTAGCAACGAACGTGTCTAGCAAGCATGTTACGTGTCTAGCAACGAACGTGTCTAGCAAGCATGTGACTTCCAGGTGTTTTGCAGGATGCTGGAGATAGAAGCGTGTAAGGTGTGCGAGTCCTCCCACACTGCCACGGAGTTGAGCCTTGTTGTCCCCCTGGCCTGCAAACTGATGTTTAAAGAGATAACTGCTTCTTCAGATAATAAACAAGGCAGGAATGTAGGCATTATCCTAATTTAGTCATTTTTACAAAGTAATTGTATTTATTAATAAGTATTAATTATTTATTATTAATAATTTCTCAAAACCCAAACACCACATGTTCTCACTCATAAGTGGGAGTTGAACAATGAGAACACAAGGACACAGGGAGGGGAACATCACACACTGGGACCTGTCGGGGACTGGGGGGTGAAGGAAGGAGAGCATTAGGACAAATACCTAGTGCATGTGGGACTTAAAACCTAGATGACAGGTGGATGGGTGCAGCAAACCACCATGGCACATGTATACCTATGTAACAAACCTGCACATTCTGCACATGTATCCCAGAACTTAAATTGTAAAAATTAAATTTTTAAAATGTAAAAAAAAAAAATTTCTGGAATAAGAATGAAAACTAAATTTTTAATTTTTAGTGTTTCCTGTTATGGGACATTTTGGTTGTTTGCTGTTTTTAAAATATTTATAGGTATTTTATGTCTATGTATTTGAAATTCAGTCTCTGACTCCCTGCCATACTCAATGGCCAGAGCTTCCAGAATAGTGTTAAATAATAATGGTTATACTTTTTGTCCATGGTTTTCCTGATTTTAAAGGAAATAATTCTGGTGTTTATTAATATGCTGATTTGAAAGGGTTACAAAAATCATAGTAAGTCCTTTGTATTCTAATTGTTAAACATCAACAATGAGGAATTAAACATTACCAAGTGTCTTTGATGCTGTTGAAATCATTACATTTATACCAATTTGGCCTATGTTTGTAATATGTTAACAGATTTCCTAATATTATCCCCCTTCCCCAGAGTGAATACAACTATTTCATGAGGTATTATTCTTTTAATGACTTGTAAAATTCAAATCATTAAATTTCTATCGTTTTTAGAATTTTAACATGTTTATTATGTATTACGCTTTAAAGACAACTAGTATGGCAGGGTTGGAGACAAACTGTTAGTCTCATTCTAGTCTGTAAATAGGAGTGGCAGAAATTGGGGGATGGGGAAGAATCTATTTGTCTATTTTATTTTTCATTCTCCTTTTTCCTTTATTTTTTTGAGACAAGGTCTCACTCTGTTACCGAGGCTGGGGTGCAGTGGCACAATCATAGCTTCACTGTAACCTGCAACTCCTGCTCAAGTGATCCTCCTGCCTCAGCCTTTCGAGTAGCTGGAACTGCAGGCGTCTGCCACCATACATGGTTAATTTTTATTTTATTTATATAGAGATAGGGTCTCGCTCTGTTGCCCAGGCTGGTTTCAAACTCCTGGACTCAAACAATCCTCCTACCTCAGCCCCCCAAAGTGCTGGGATTCCAGGAGTGAGACACAGTGCCTAGCCTCTCCTTTTTTCTGTTTTCTTTACCTCTTATTCCAACTGCAATAATTGTTTTTCTCTCTCTCTCTTTTTTTTTTTTTTGAGATGGAGTCTTGCTATATCACCCAGGCCGGACTGCAGTGGTATGATCTCGGCTCACCACAACCTCCGCCTACTGGGTTCAAGCAATTCTGCTGTAGCCTCCTGAGTAGCTGGGACTACAGGCACACAGCACCACACTCAGCTAAATTTTTTTTTTTTTTTTTTTGTATTTTTAGTAGAGACAGGGTTTCACCATCTTGGCCAGGCTGGTCTTGAACTCCTGACCTCAGGTGATCCGCCCACCTCGGCCTCCCAGAGTGCAGGGATTACAGGAGTGAGTCACTGTGCCCGGCCTGTTTTTTTCTTTTCTAATTCACAAAGTTCTTTTCTAACCTCTCTCAAAGCTTTCATCACAGTTTCTTTTGTTTAAATTATCTATTTGTCTTATGTTCTTATATGAGTGATCTGTGTCTTAAACTCGAGAGTTTTCTCTCCCTTCCCTTTAGCCACTAAGTGTTGTCCACCCAGCCTCTCCTCTAGAATCAGATTGTCCCAGCAAAGTGCCGCAGTGGCAGGCAGTAGAAATGCACTTAGGTGAGTTTTCTTTTTTTTTTTTTTTTTTTTGAGACGGAGTCTCGCTCTGTCGCCCAGGCTGGAGTGCAGTGGCCAGATCTCAGCTCACTGCAAGCTCCGCCTCCCGGGTTCATGCCATTCTCCTGCCTCAGCCTCCCGAGTAGCTGGGACTACAGGCGCCCGCCACCTCGCCCGGCTAGTTTTTTGTATTTTTTAGTAGAGACGGGGTTTCATCGTGTTAGCCAGGATGGTCTCGATCTTGTGACCTCGTGATCCGCCCGTCTCGGCCTCCCAAAGTGCTGGGATTACAGGCTTGAGCCACCGCGCCCGGCCAGGTGAGTTTTCTTGTGGTTCTCCAAACCATCCCTGGGGTAAGCTGAGGAGGAGAGCCGAGAATAAGAATGATTCCAAAATTATGCAGGTGCTGTGCTTCTCTGTGGCAGCAATATGGGTCCAGATGACATGAGTCCATTTCCAAGTGCTTAGGAGCAGACACAGGCAGGGACCAGAGCAAAGCACTAAAACCAGCCTTTGAGGTGTCTGCTCTAGGTGGCTGTTGCATTCTAGTTCTGATGGTAGATTACAGAGAGAACCAGTTACCTCAAATAATTTTTCCTAATTCAAATACATACTCTTACATACTCTTAAAACTAAATACATTCATTGTTCTCTAATCATTTTTGTCAAAATCCTTCCGATACTCATTTCAAGACATCACTTCAAAATGATGTCTTTTAATTGTCAGTGGTTTCCCAGGGGAAGCCTTACACAATTAAGGACCCTCTAATGACTCTCCTACTAGATATGAGCCTACGTCTCACTCATATTCTCACTTCCACTGTGTTTTTCCCTGTGCTAGGCGTATGGCTTGTACTTAAGTAATGTTTAGGAGTTAATCTCTTTTTTTTACAGTGTATTGGCATTGAATGGCATTCTTCTCACTTATTTAAAGCCCAAAAGCAACTTCAAAGATCATACAGGCCTTTTAACAAGTAGATACAGCATCCCAACCAAAAAAATGAATGAAAATTAATGAAAGAAATGATGGCAAAAGTGAAGGGGGAAACATATGATCCAACAATTACACTTCTGGATATATGCCTGAAAGATACATACTCAGAGTGATATTTGTAGACCCGTGTTCTTAGTAGCATTATTTGCAATGGCCAAAAGGTAGAAGCAACCCAAGTTCCATTTCAGTGGATGAGTGGATAAAACATGATATATATGTATAATTCAGCCTTAAAAAGGAAGGAAGTTCTGACACATGCCACAACATGGATGAACCTTGAAGATGAAACAAGCCTGTCACAAAAGGACAAATACTATGATTCTACTTTGATGCTGTAGCTAAGGTAGTCAAATTCACAGAGACAGGAAGGAGAATGGTGGTTGATGCAGGCTGGTAGAATGGGTAGAGAATCTTGGTTTTGAAAGATGAAAAGTGTGCTGACCATGAATGGCGGTGATGATTGCACAACAATGTGAATTTACCTAATGCCAGTGAACCGTACACTTAAAAAAAGTCAAGATGGTCAATTTTACGTTATATTTATTTTATCATTTTCGAAGAAGCGAATAGGGAAAAAATATTCAACCTAAAACCAAATGAAAGTCATACCACCAGGGCTATTCTTCAGGAAATGACATTTCTAAGTACCTGGCAAACTTTCATACCATCCTGCCAGAGAGGGGGTAGTTGGGAGAGACTGTTGACCTTCTGCTTTAGAGGAGTGACGAGAGTTCCTTGGAAAGCAAAGGAAAATGCCACATTCACTAATCACTTGCTTCTTTTGCTTAGGGTGTTAAATACCACATTATTTGAAAGCTGGGAGATCGTTGGACCTTACCCTTCCTGGTGGGTTTTTAACCTACTGCTGTTGCTAATACAAGGGTTGAACTGCTTCTGGTCTTACTTGATTGTGAAAATAGCTTGCAAAGCTGTTTCAAGAGGCAAGGTAAGCTGTAACTCACTTTTTCCAATATGTCTTAGAAAATTTTGTTTCTGTAATTTCTCTGGATCAACTATTTACTATTTCATATTTCATCAAAATTGGTATTATTTCTTCAGAATTGAACAAAACTACCTAGAAACATAAACGAAAATGTCATTTCCTTCTCTAGTTCATTTTTTAAGTCTTCAGTGTTCCTTTGCTGGCGATGGCACCCAATGATATGCATTTGTAATTTTAGACTTAATAATATATTATTTGTTGTGTTTGCTCTCGCTCCTCCTGTCAACCATGGACCTCTTCTGATTATATTTATACTGAACAGAAATGTAATCACTTATTTCCTTTTATGAGGAGGATCACTTAGTGCAGTATGCCTGTTTAAACAAACCTTTCTTTCAAACTGAAAAACAAATCTGTTCATGACTTCCAACAAGATTTAGTTAAATCTTTTTGGTTAAAAGTGGACTTGAGGTTGATTTGAATAAAGCTTCCTAAGCCTCAGCTCCCACCATGTGTGTAGAGCAGAGACTTTTCCAGATCGTTCTCTGTGACATGTTCTTACTTGTTTGTTCTCTTCCTTCTGCTACCCTGGAAGGCTGGGAAGTGGAACCCTTTACATGTAAGTTTCTCCTCCTCTCTCTCTGTCCTTGTCCTGAGTGCCTCTTGCCTGTTGGAGGGGCACTCAAATGCTTTTGTTTCCGTGCATATTGTTCTGTCTAACCTATTGACACTGGCTAGAGGCTTCATGTGAGCTGCAGTTCCATGAGCTGCAAGGGACACTAGAGACAGCTCTATTAGGGCCCTTTGGTGTGAGCTTGTGTTCTGCTAAATGTTGCATGATCCAACAGAGAAGAAGAATTTCTTTCACTGGTGTTTAATATGTTGGCTAAAAGACAGAAATAGACCAAAGTAAAGTAGGAGAAACAGAACTAGTTGGAGGAGGAGAGGATCAACACATTTTAGAATGGAGGCCTGAGCATCAGCTGTGTGCCTGACCTGCCCAGGGCCATATGGTAGCACGTGACCATTCTGATTCATCAAGGTCAATAGAGCTGGCCTCTTCTGCAGGGGAAGTCGGGGCATCTAGTCATGTAGTATGAAACCACTTCTCAGCACCATCTCTAGTAGAAATCCTAATTATTTTGATCAATTAATTGTTCAGAAGCTAAAGTTCATTTTTCTCTGTGACCTCTCACTCTTTAAAATGATCATGTATTTCTGGCCGGGCGCGGTGGCTCAAGCCTGTAATCCCAGCACTTTGGGAGGCCGAGACGGGCGGATCACAAGGTCAGGAGATCGAGACCATCCTGGCTAACACGGCGAAACCCCGTCTCTACTAAAAACACAAAAAATTAGCCGGGCGAGGTGGCGGCGCCTGTAGTCCCAGCTACTCGGGAGGCTGAGGCAGGAGAATGGCGGGAACCCGGGAGGCGGAGCTTGCAGTGAGCTGAGATCTGGCCACTGCACTCCAGCCTGGGCGACAGAGCAAGACTCCGTCTCAAAAAAAAAAAAAAAAAAAAAAAAAAGATCATGTATTTCTATTTTAAAGTCTCTCTGTCCTCATTTGGATTCAAATTTAGTCAACATGCACAAAACTGTCAATATGATAACAATAACTAAATATGCAAGAATGCTGCTTAGATTACTTGTGTCCTAAATTGAATTGCTATTTCTACCAGACACGTTGCCTGCTCTTCAACTTATTCATTCTACTTTATGAAGAGATGATGATTAATTTTATTCTAGATCTCAGGCTTCACAATATCTTAGCTGCCCTTGCGGCTCTCACCTGGGACAGTAAGATTCATCTTGGCCATGAGTTATTTTCCTCTGGGCTATTTTGAGATATTCTAAATTGTCCTTTCTTTGAAGGTAACGTAAGTATAGATTTTTCTAAGTGCAATTTAAAAAATCTGAGCATGCAAATGTAAATTAATCACTTTGTAAAACTGGAGATTTCTACTTAAGACTAATGGACTTATCAACATAGTGGAGCTTTACTATAATGCTGGCTTTGTGACTCACAATGTTTAAGTTCAATTACCTTTAGCCATTTTGGAGTCTGAGTATCTAAATCTGTTTGGAGATGGCCTGTGTGAGTTCAGTCCCATCTCAAAGGGTATTGGAGTGAGGTTCACTTTTACGATACTTACTTCATCACCACTGGTTGGCATAAAGCAGTAGTTCTGAGCTTTCGCTTTCTCCTGACCCCACCCACCTGAGAGAGAGGACGTTCTCCCACAGGAACTGTTAGTTTCTCAAGTTGGGCAGAGTGGAGGGAGTCCAGGATTCTCATGTTAGAGTGTAATGGTAGCACAGACGGGGTGTGATGTGGGAAAGCCCCCCGTTAATTCTGCCATACCTCCCAGGGGACTTTGCCAACCTCCCCAGCCCACCCCTAGAGAATCACAGGAGGACCAGATTGGGAACGTTCCTATGAAGGAAGGCTACCAGGTCTCTTTTGTCACACTACTGAAAAATATAAGTAAGCAGTGATGAGTTACTCAAAAATCTTAAGGCCTTCTGGGTAAGAATGCTTACCATAATTTAGACTTACAGAGTAGGAGGTTCAAACTATTTTTATCTTAAAAGCAGTATTTTCTTAATTTCCCACAAAAATTACTTCCTTGTTAGACAGTAGGATTTTTCTCGTCCTTTATGGTAATGTATAGATTTACATCTTCTCACCTTATTTTGACCTCCATGTGACTTAGGGAGATTGAATGGAGCATTGAAGAGACTTGGCAGGATGGGAGCCAGTTCTTTCTTTTTATGACAGTTTTGCTCTTACTGCCCAGGCTGGAGTGCAATGGCACGATCTCGGCTCACCGCAGCCTCCGCCCCCTGGGTTCAAGCGATTCTTCTGCCTCAGCCTCCGGAGTAGTTGGGATTACAGGCATGTGCCACCACACTTGGCTTTTTTTTTTTTTTTTTTTAGTAGAGACTGAGTTTCTCCATGTTGGTCAGGCTGTCCTTGAACTCCTGACCTCAGGTGATCCACCCACCTCAGGCTCCCAGAGTGCTGGGATTACAGGCATGAGCCATCTCGCCTGGCAGGGAGCCAGTTCTTGATGATCTGGTCAGTGGATTTTCCTCAGGAAATATTTCAAGCTCTACCCCACTCAGCAGGTTCTTAAGATGTCTCCTGGCCAGGCACAGTGGCCCACACCTGTAATCCCAACACTTTGGGAGGTCGAGGTGGGTGGATCACCTGAGGTCAGGAGTTCCAGACCAGCCTGGCCAACATACTGAAACCCTGTCTCTACTAAAAATACAAAAATTAGCTGGCCATGGTGGTGCATGCCTGTAATCCTAGCTACTCGGGAGGCTAAGGCAAGAGAATCCTGAACCCAGGAGGCAGAGGTTGTGGTGAACTGGATCACACCACTGCACTCCAGCCTAGGCAACAGAGCAAGACTCTGACTCAAAAAAAAAAAAAAAAAAAAAAGATGCCTCCTGCTGCCTTTTGTTGTGTGACATACGAAACAAAATTCCTAATTAATTATAGCATACACAAAATAAAAATGTAATCATTAAACAATGCATTAAAAAGCCAAATAGGATTTTTTTTCAATGTTGTGAGCTAGTGACTATCTCCATTGGTATGGTTAATTGAGAGCTGACTTTAAATTATTCTCAAGGAGAATGTGATCATCAGTGAGTAAATTTATCCATTTGTACTAAATGCCTGTGATGCCGTTCCAGTGGCACAGTATGCTGCTTTTTGATTAAAAGCGGGATTCATGGTCTAGTACGTTCTGAATATGGAAAGATACCTTCAAGAGGTCAGGAAGTCTAGCCCTCCATGATACTTACCTTTGTCGCCTACATTTTATCTCTCCAATGAAGGGGAACTTATTGCTATGGCAATGTTCTCATCCTCTTCAATTTTTTAACATTGGGATCTGTTTCCCTTTGTGTATGACTGCATGTGCTTCTAGCATGCCATACCTTGATGATTTCTTAGGTGCTGGTTATACTCACCTGCTTCTACTCCACAGGTGTCCAAGGATGATCGAAGTGATATTGAGTCTAGCTCAGATGAGGAGGACTCAGAACCTCCAGGGAAGAATCCCCACACTGCGACAACCACCAATGGGACCAGTGGTACCAACGGGTATCTCCTGACCGGCTCCTGCTCCATGGATGATTAATTACTGAAAACTACAAGTCCCAAGCAAAGTGAACTGTTTGTTCCTGGAAGCATTTAATAAGTTGCAAATGCAGTTCCTTTCATAATATCTCAGCACCAGAAACAAAAATTAAGATTATCAAAGCATTTTGAATAGTGCACTGCCATGTGTCCTGTCTGTGAATGAAGAAGAATTACCATTCTCTCTATGTAGGCATGCTGTATGTAATTGACACAAGGGAACAGTATTTGCATTTGTACTGTCTTAGAATATTATTTATTTTTTGTATTTGTAAATCTGTGGACAAAAGAGGGTTTCCTCACTCCTTTTACTCACTGGGCTCATGACAGTGAAGGAGATGCTCCATCTGCTTTTCCCCCTTTCTCTTGCTGTAGTCCAATGTGCTATGAGCATCAGCTTACTTTATCACTTAGAGCAAGCAAAATCCAGTGCAAGATTCTCGTTCAGCTCTAAATAGGTTTGCTTTCTTTTTGTTACAGTGCCCATTTTGAAATTGCCTATACAGTCTCAGTGACCATTTAAACCGGACGAACCAGGTGTTTAATATTCACTCTTCATGGTCAATTCGCAGTTCAAATTAAAGAAGATGGTTGTTGGAGAACTTTTTGAATGGTTTTGTATTAAATTGCTTTGAAATAGATTTCATTTCTTGTGCACACAGCCAAGATTTCCTCAATGGGTGTGATAGCTAGTTGAGGGTTAACCTTGTAGGTTACAGAGTGTGTTTGTTTGTTTGTTTTTCTCTGTGATGAGGTCAGTGCTCTGATTCTGAAGGAGGATATTCACTGAAGCTCATAGTTATAAACAAGGAAATCACTGTTAAGAATGGGAATTTGTCTTGTGTTCTGGGAATAACATAAAGAGAGCAGCTGATTTCAGCCAGGTTTTGCCACTACCCTATAATTAGTGCAGTCTTCTGTCACATTATAAAAGAAAGAAGTATATTTGGGGACAAAAAAAAATCTTTCAAGAGTTGATAAAAATTACATGTGCATTGCAAAGCACTTTAATGCAACCAGCTTTCAAGAAAAAGCCCTATCTAGTACTTGATGTTGATGTTTTTATTTTGCTGAGCAAAATAAAGCCAATGGGAGAGAGACTATTTTACCCTTTGCTTTTCTCCTTAAACGTAATCCAGATGACTTTCCTGTTACTAGACACTGAGCAGCATTACACTACAATGCTTCTTTGGTTTCCAGGAATTTTTTTCAAGTGGGGGTGTTTCTGGAAAAAATGAAAAATTCTATTGGACAATGGCAATATCAACAATGAGGAAAAGTACTGAAGAATAAGTTTCCATAAGTCTTCTACACAGCAGTGTTATTTATGTACAGATAAGAAAACTGTATGTTGGCCAAAGATTTTATCTCTTCTTCTAACTTCTAGTAAGAGGAACAAGGGATTATAAAACCCTTCATAGGCCGGGCGCGGTGGCTAAAGCCTGTAATCCCAGCACTTTGGGAGGCCGAGACGGGCGGATCACCAGGTCAGGAGATCGAGACCATCCTGGCTAACCCGGTGAAACCCCGTCTCTACTAAAAAATACAAAAAACTAGCCGGGCGAGGTGGCGGGCGCCTGTAGTCCCAGCTACTCAGGAGGCTGAGGCAGGAGAATAGCATGAACCCGGGAGGCGGAGCTTGCAGTGAGCTGAGATCCGGCCACTGCACTCCCGCCTGGGTGACAGAGCGAGACTCCGTCTCAAAAAAAAAAAAAAAAAAAACCCTTCATAAATCAAGAAGGCCATCACTTAAAACACGAACCCCAAACAAAAATGCCGTAATATAAATGTGTGAATCAGGGCCGTGAAGACAGTAGCAGAAATGGTAACGAGTGTGCAGAAATACCAGAGAGTGCATATCCTGCTCAGAACCATTTACATTTAATTCAGTTCTTTGAAAAAATTAGAGCTTTGTGCCCACAATTTGCAATCTGTGGGTTAATAGTTAAAAGAATGCTCCCAACCAAAAAATTCTCACTGTAATATTATATCTTTCCCTACTTATTTACAAAATAATGTTTCTGTTATGGTCCATAGTAATAATTGAAGAGGCTTAGAAGTACATCTGGTTGTTTATTGAGAAAACGATGCAAATAATTCTGCTTTTAGAGTCTTGTTACTTTATTTCACAAAACAGGCCTATGTCTAGGAGTGTAATTTGTGGATGGTTGAGTTTGTAAGAACAATCATAAAAGGACTTGTTAGTCATCAGAACATCTACTAAAATGCAGGTATATGTATAAAAGGTAATAGCATAGCTGAAAATTTTGAGAAGGTAAAGTTTTCTTAATTAAAATATGAACATATTTAGCTTACTTTAGTGTCTGGGGCAAGTCCTCTCAATGGGTAAAATTAACTTTAGAGATCCATAATGTGTTCAGGTTTAGATCATATGACACCCGAGCACAGAAGAATAATTTCAAGGAGGTCAGCTTGTAAATTAAAGGTTTAGAAGAATTGCATAAAATGAAGTAAATTGGGCCTGTCATTAGCAAAGACAAATCTAAGTAATCATTTTTCCCCCCAGAAGTTACTTAGAAGGAGAACTGGCAACACTTGGGGCCTCTCTCAGTGATGGCATTCACTTCACACAGTCCTCTGTGTTATCCAGAGAGTTTTATTTCATTTGACATTTCAGGGCAGAGTTCTTTGGGGCTAATTAAAATAGGGTTTGCAGGCTTTTTATAATGTAGAATAATATATCTCTGTCTGTAGCTTTCCCGTGGTAGCCTGATAAGGCTGAGAGAGAAAAATATGTGCAGTATCTCATCCTACCCCTGTGCTGGGCCATAGCTTTGAAGTGTATTTTGTAAATTCAACTATAGGTTAGTCAGAGTGCTGTTTCTCATTAATTAACTTAGCCTGTGTTGATATCGCCTCCTTCCTGGTCACATTCAGAGCTTCCCAGGGTAAAAAGGGGTATGTGGAAAGGATTCTAGAAGAAGGAATACTTTATTATCTAATGTTAATAGCTTTTCTGGATCTCTTAGTAGGGGGGAAGTAGAAAATCAAATAGAATTTGGCCTCAGGTCAATACATTATATAAAAACGTGTGTTCTATTTATGTATATGTATGTTTCTCCAAAAAGTGATAAAACCAAAATATCACTGACTCATCCTTACCCATATTCTTTTCATAAAACCCACTCACCAGGTACAACAGAAACTTCCCTCCTTGTTTGTCAGTCTCCTGGTCATGTTCTCCACACACCTGAAGGTGGTAGAATCTTTTCAGCCTCTTATCTAGAGAGCTAAATATGGCTAAGTGCAGGTCATAGAGAACCTAAGACCATCGTATAAGCCAACTACAGTTCACCTTTCCAAATTTGGTCCTATGGATGTTGAGCATAGGGAAGCAACTCTCAGTATTTTGGATTATTCAAGTATATGTGATAAAAATGCAAATGATTGCCGCTTTACCCCAGGGTTTTATTAGCATCCTACTTCTGCTGGGCTGCCAGACGGATGGTGCCCTGAGGTCTTATTATATAATGCCACAGGCATCTGGTCAAGGTAAACAAGGCAGAAAGGGTAGGCAAGAAGCGAGATAAAATCAGATCACCTTTGATCAAAATGGTTGGTGAACCTCCACATGTCCAGTTCTGTTGCCAAACTTTCCATTCTGAGTATTTGGTGGAGTTTGAATTTGAGCAAACTGAATAAAAGGGCCTGAATCTTCCACTTTATATTCAAACCTCATTGTTATTTGGCCTAAGTAAAGTCAGATTTCATTTCTGTTTACCCGAGTTCGCTTTAAAGAGCTTTTCAAAGAGAGCTTTATAGACACCCACAATTGTCCCCAATCTCTTCATGATTTTGCATTAATAGTTGTTTTTGACCCTTTCTTGGAAATGTTAATGCCAAAGTTGCCTGAACATTTGAGCGTTTTTCTTAATTTGAAGTATAAAAATTGTAAGATTCCAAAGGTATTAAAAGATTGTTTATCAGTATGTATGGTGATATCATTATCTCCAGAGAGGGAGGCTTCAAGAAATCCTTTGGAAATAAAAAGTTAAATGTTTACATTTCATGTGGTATTTGAGGTCTTCAGGTTCTGATTAGCTTACTTTTTTCCTTTGTCCTTGGCTGATTTCTGCTTTGTAGATAAATAATAATAGCCCTGAGGTGTTTCTAACATTTAAATAAGAAAAAAATCACATCGAAGTCAGCCTGCTGGAAAAGTGATCACATGGCAGTTCCAGTAACTTGTATGGAAAGAGAAAATGCAATGAGCCAGTTACTGCACTTGCCACTACCATGCTGTCCATGGAAGGAATAATCAACAGTTCAATTGTCACAAGCCGCCCTTGAAGAAAACGCAGCAAAATATTTTTAAATGAAGATATTGAAGTCCCCAGAGCCAGTGAAGGTTTCTTTTGGTAAAATGAAATTGTGCCATTCTCAAATTACCCCGTAGTGATGAGCACTGACTGGTTCACTGGCCACATTTTAGTTCTTCATCGTAATAGGCCAGAAAAGGGCTCTGTGGTTTACCTCTGTATGCACTGTCCCCTCCCCACCCCTAGGGGGCACTCAGTAGCTGCTGAGAAGGCCTGTCCACGAGGCTGTTGGAACCCCTCCAATAAATACTTAGAGGTAGTGTATCTGATGCTTGTTTTCATGGAGAAAATTGTATTGGAGATCATAAAGCATCATGAATATTTTTAATAGGATCAGCAGACACCCAAAGGAGAAGCTTAGTCTTTTCCAGGTATTTCCCACTTGAGTTCAACCCAAAGCCTTTGAAAGGAATGCATTGCCACATGGCCACATGCTAAGACCCCACAGGATCTAACACGGGGTCTAAGAAAGTCTCTGCAGCCAGATAGTACATGGTGTCTCCACAAAACTAGGCATTCTGGAGATTGCCCAGAAAGGGATGGGAGGGGACCGTTAACGTAAGATCTGTCTCGCTTATCTCATGCACTCACATTACTTTCAGCCTCCTGGAGTTCCTGATAAAAGGAAGCCAGGGTGTTGACATTTTTTAGCTATTGATTTCCCAATAGCTTGTGGATCAGTTGTACACCCACACTTCCTTCTCTGCCTAATTCCATTTTTCTGAAAAAAAGTAGTATGCCTATATATGTGTGTTTTTCTTAACACAGGTCCATGAAAGTTTGGCTTCGTAGTTTGATGTCTGTTGTATGGCCTAGAAACCAGGGGGCAACAACTATTGAGATGGTTTCTGTATTCAGTGAAAAATTCTATTTCATTGAGACAATTTTTTCTTTATCCACAGTAATTTTTTAAAACTGTCATCGTGAAACTACCCTTAAAAAAATGATTGCCTGCAAAAAAAGAAATGAGCTATGGAATAGGAACAGTTATGTGATGATTCTGGAACTTTAACTTAGAGCTTCATTACTTTAAGAATGGAAACAACCTCTGAGTTTGATTTTCCAAAGTTTCATAAAGCCCCTAAGCTCATGATTTTCATCAACTCTTTGCCCACATAGTCATTTACCTCCAGAGCCATTTGTTGTCATAGAAGGGGTGGTGGTGTTTGGATTTGACTTTTTTCAACTTGCAGTGAGAAATAGGATAGGTGACAAAACCTTACTTGTTTTCTTAAGACAATTCAGTGCTTGAGCATCTCTGTCAGAAATGGAATGAAATACTGTTAGCCAATTAGAATTATTTTATGTATTGTTATTGTGTTTTGCTGATTTTTATATGAAAATATAATTATTCATTCTTGATCTCTGGAAGCAATCATTATTATGAGGATCATTTTACTTTGGAAACACTTTCATAATAAAGATAAGTATTAAGAGTGCAGTGTAAGTGCCCTTTACTGTAAATGCTAACCAGCTCATGTGGGTAAAACATCACATCTCACTGGATGAGGTTAATAAGGGCTCACATCATCCCTGTAGGTTGTTACAAGCCTCGTCAAATCCCAGTATCACTGTGATCATTGAGAAACTAATGTTACATTAACTTGGATAGACTATAGTGTTTCTTTGAAAATTAAGATTAAAACCTCAATGTTAAATGTTATGTAGCACTTTATTCTGGAAAAAAAATATGGTTTATAGAGTTCATCTGAAATATATCAGGTTATGCTTATTTTAAAGCAATTTTAAAAGAGGCACTTAGGATAAACAACCCAAAGCACAACAGAAAACTTCCCTTCTCTGTGTATGCACCCCTCATCGGAGTTTGGCCCACATCATCTTCTCTTGGTTTGTACCTCACTTTGTTAGAACTTCTCTCCATCTTTCTCTGTCTTTCCTGTGAAATACTGTCTCTCTCACTCTGCTCTTCTGCTCTAAGGTTAGGTCATCTAGGACTCAAAAGCCATAAAAATAGCACTAAAATTCAACCAGACACCCCACCACTATCAGAAGTATTACAAAAAATAAAGCAGATACCCTATTAAAATCTTATAAACATTATAACCACCCCAACAATAGAGTAACTCATGCTGATTTCAAGCATGAGTTATTTTAATAAGTTAAACCACGAACATTCCTCTGAGACACAAAAATACAGACTATGAAAAATAGTCTTATTTTTCGCATTTGGAATTCATGAATTCTTCAGTTCTATAAACATAGCATAATCTAATGCTATAAGCATCTGTCTTAGTCTGTTTTCTGCTGCTGTAAGAGAATACCACACACTGGGTAATTTATAAAGAATAGAAGTTTATTGGGCTCATGGTTCTGGAGGCTGGGAAGTTCAAGAGCATGGCACTGGAAACTGGTGAAGGTCATTGCATGGTGGAAGGTGCCACATGGGAAAGCAAGTGTGCTAGACAGAGGAAACTGGGCCAAACTCATCCTCTCATCACTCCTGAAATAAAAGCATTAATTCATGCATCAGGACAAGGTCCTACCTTAATACTTGAGTTTTGCAGAGGACATTCAAACTATAGCAGTATCGCCCCCAAGTAGCCAAAATGCAACTCATCTTTTCTCTAGGACCCATTGCTTACTACTGGGGCTGCCATATTCAACCTAAGCATCTGTTATTCCTGCCTAATTCTGTTTCCACCAGCCGTGCACTTGCTTCAGTGAGAACAGTGGCAACAATGCTAACAACATTGAGAGATGATAGGACAACAAAGGAGGAGAGCTGTGTACCAAGATCGGCTGGGACGCTGGGTGGTCCCTCAGAGCCAAACAGCACGGTAACTGGATCCTGGGACCCACACCCTTGATTATTCCCAAAGTGCTAGAGCACGAAGAAACAAAAGTTATATTATTCCTAGACATTAACATTTAAAAATTTTTAATTAAAAAAAAATTTTAAGGACAGGGTTTCTCTCAGTTGCCCAGGCTGGAGTGCAGTGTTGCAATCATAGCTTACTACAGCCACAAACTCCTGGGCTCAAGCATTTCCCCACACCTCAGCCTCCCAAGTCGCTGGGACTACAGGCACACACCACCAAACCCAGTTAATTTTTTAAATTTTTCGTAGTGGTGAAGTCTTGCTATGTTGCCCAGGCTGATATCAAACTCCTGACCTCAAGCAATCCTCTCACCTTGGCCTCGGTGTGCTGGGATTACAGGCATGAGCTATTGCACCTAGCCTGAAATTTAAAAATTATATATAGCCTGCCTTAGCCAAGGTCCAGGCGGGAAACAGAGTCACTGTGAGATGGTTAAGTTGAAGAAACGTTAACAAAAGGATGACTTTACAGAGGCATGGGCTGGATTACAACATCAAACAAGGGAAAGTGAGGCATCCAGAGGCTAGCAAGTATGGGAAGCCTTTACCATCCCTGGGTTGTAACCAGAGGCCAGTGAGAGGGGCTAGGGTGGAAGAGAGGCCACTCTTTGGGGGCTATAAACCTGGGTGGAAAGAAAATACCCCGATGTCTCTCTCTTCCTGCCTTGTTGTACCACCCGTTAGCTGGACTCAGCAAAAAGTACTACCCACTGGCTGGACTCATCAGAAAGCTGACAGTGCGGAGCCCTGGGGAAATAGACTACAAGGTTCAGCCTCCCAGCAGACAATAGATGCGGGAGAGCAAACAAAATAAGCAGCATAAAGCCAGTATTCCTAGAGCCTCCCATAGAGTCTGGCATGTAATAGGGCACAAGAAATATTTGCTGAAGAAACAAATGAACCCAGTTATGAGAGAACTAGTAAGAGTTGTTAGCAATTAACGTTCCATCTGTTAGGAAACAAGCAGGAGACAACACTTTGTCTCTAACTCTTTCTGAACTCAGGGTTTCCCTGTGTGGGTTCTCTCTTCCAAAGTGTGTGAACCATTTGCATTTCCACCAGCAATCAACAGAGTTCCCCTACATGCTTGCCAACATTTGGTGTTGTCAGTGTTCTGGAATTTGGCCACTGTGTGACATTTGTAGTGGTAGCCCATTGATGTTTTAATTTGCATTTCCCTGATGATATATGATGTGCAGCTCCTTGTTTGTTTTTTTTCTTCCCTTTATTGTAAGTTCCATAGAAGCAGGAACCATACCTGTCAATTTTGCAGTGAACCTAAAACTGCTCTAAAATAATAAAGTCTATTTTTTAAAAAGAAACAAGGAATATTGGTTTGCTAGGGCTGCCATTACAAAATACCACAGACTGGGTGGCTCAGAACCATGAGAAAATAAATTTAGTAACAGAGTGTATTTTCTCACAGTTCTAGAGGCTAGAAGTCCAAGATCAAGGTGCCGTCAGGACTGATTTCTCCTGAGGTCTCTCTTCCTGGTTTATGAACGGCTCCTTCTCACCGTATCTTCACGTGATCTTTCCTCTGCGTATGTCTGTATTCTAATTTCCTCTTCTTCTAAGGAATCCAGTCATACTGGATTGGGGCCTACCCATATGACCTCATTTTACTTAATCACCTCTTTAAAAAGCCCTGCATCCAAATATTGTCACCTCCTGAGGCAATAGAGGTTAAGGTTTCAACAAGAATTTGGAGGCAGACACAATTCAGCCCTTAAAGCAATTTCACATAGTGACAAAGTGATATGGCACAGCTGAGCTCCCCGCTAAACCCCACCCTTAAGCCTGGAACCTCAGCCCTAAGTGAAAACAGCTGGCCCCATTTTTCACCCCAATTCCCCCCCCCCCCCCCGCCTGCCACACCCTTATCCTGTGCCCATAAAAGGACTCAGCTGGCAGAGCAACACAAGTGGCTGAGCATTGGGGATACAAGCTGCTGAGTGTCAGGGATACAGGTGGCTGAGTGGTAAGGAGAGAAGCAGCAACCAAGTGTTGGAGACTACAGATAGATGCGGCTAACTTCAGACAGTGCAGCTTCAGGGAAAGATCACCTTTCTGTACCATCCCCTTTCCAATTCCCCATCCCGCTGAGAGCCACTTTTATTGCCCAATAAGATCCTCCGCATACACCACCCTTCAATCCGTCTATGTGACCTGATTCTTCCTGGATGCCAGACAAGAACCAGGGTGCTGAGAGGACAGGGGCTTGGATGCCATTGTAGGGCCCACACAGAGCCTGCTTTTGCTAGAGAGGAGCAACCAGCTAATTCCAGCATTCAGCAGGCTGAGTGAAAAAAGCCACTCCAGTTCCTGCCCAAAAGGGGGGTCAATGTCAAGGGAACAATCCCATCTCAAAAGGACAAAGTAATGAAGAAATAAGGTGATTGCATGGTGATTGCCAGGGCTCTTCAGATTGGGTGGTTAAAGGTACCTTATGGACAGGTAATCTGAGCTAAGTAAGACCTTACTGACAGGAGCAGCCAGTGGGGGGATCTTGCGTAGGAGCAATGCAGGCAAAGGCAGTGGGAACCTGCAAGACAAAGGCTGCAAGGTGGGAGTATGCTTCTAAATTCAAGGAATAACAAGAAGGCCAGTGTGGATGAAGCATAATGAACAAAAGGAAAGCTCAGGGCATGAGACTGAAAAGTTAGCAAGGGACAGATCATACAGGGCCCATATCCTATCCCCGTGGTAAGGAGGGCAAGTTTTAGGCTAAGAGTAGTGGGAAATACTTCAGGGATTTGAGATGGGAGTAGCATAATCTTATTGGTTTTCATCTTTAATAAGAGAAAGAACATGAGCTAAGCAATGGAACAAATACTAATTTGTATTTATAACTGGAAAAAGCCTTCTCAAACTCCTAGTGTGTCCGTAGTGTCTGCACTGCATGACAAGGCAGGAAGATGGGCACATGGCCATGGGAGGATATAAAGGATTATATATTACTGATTATATATTACTTGTTACTCAAGCAACAAAGTCAAAGTCCTGATGGAGAGTGAGAGGTGGAAGATTTTGCTGTAAGTATGCTAAGATCTGGGACAGGAAATGCCTCCAGGTCACTTCAAGGAAAGCAACTTGAAAAAAAATATGAGAAATTGGCAATCATCAGCCAGAGGAGATCTTTAGGTAGGAAGGCAAACTTCCTGACTAAAGGCAGTTCTTTTCCGTTGTTTCGTTACCACCTTTCTGTATGTAGTTCAAAGGCACCTAGTGGACTGTGAATTGATGGATGAGAGCGATTTCCAAAGCACCTCTCTGGAGGAGGAGAGAAGCCAAAAATGACAATATTTGCTGTTTGTAGATTTCACAACTGCTAGTTGCATATGAATGAACCTACTTAGTTTAGCATCACACCACCACCCAGGGAGGTTAGACAGAGAAGAGAATCAACCTTGTTTTCCTACTGTGTGTCAGGCATAATGCTGGGTGCAAAACTACCTCAGTCAAGCCACTTATCCCCTCAAAGGTAGATACATTTTATTCTCATTATTCATGATAGTTATGTTCTAAAAAGTCACTGCAAGCATTGAATTAGCCAGTGCTGAATCATTACTCCTAGGATAAATACAGGGTTAGTTTTCCAGGACCTTCTGGTCACATTTCATCAACTGATTAATACATAACCTTGCTTTATGTGTATTTGTTTAAAGACTTCCTATTTAATCTGTATTTTTGGTTAATTACCATTGAACTCACAGTCAACTGCACTATAACTCATTCCTGAATGAAGCTTATCAACACATGCATTTTTATAACTGCCCAATGGGTTCTCCTTGCCAGCTGCCCGGATAGAGCTGATTTGTCAAGATAAAGGAATTTAATTCTGTGTAGCTTTAATTCACACAGAGCTGGCTGATTAGAAGACTGGAGTATTATCATGCAAATCAGTCTCCCTGAAAATTCAGAGGCTAGGGTTTTTTCAAGGATGCGATCATAGAGGTATGGAAAATGGTCCTTATGAGTGCTCAGTTCACTTCTGGATAGGGCCACCACCTGGTTGGGGCCACAGGGAGGTCCAGATGGAGACACTGGTCATCAGAAATGCAAAAACCTGAAAAGACATCACAAAAGGCCAATCTTAGGTTCTGCAAGACAGATGTTATCTGCAAGAGTAATTGGGGAAGTTGCAAATCTTGTAACCTCCAGAATAATGGTTGATAATCCTTTATGTCTACACCTTAGCAGAATTTAGGCTCCTGTCATCCTCCTAACCTGGTGGTCTTTCATTAGCTTTACAAAGGGTGGTTTAGTTTTGAGGAATGGCTATTGTTTAAACTATAAACTAAATGTCTCCCAAGGCTAGCTTGTCCCAAGCCCAAGGAATGATTAAGGGCAGTTTGGAGGTTAAAGGCAAGATGAGGGTTAGTTAGATCAGACTTCTTTCACTGTTAAAATTTTCTCGCTGTTATTTTGCAAAGGTGGTTTCATTTTCCCCATAAGGCATATCACAGCTTTCTTACACTTAAGCGCCCTAGACAGCACTTTAGCCCTCACTTGGGGGCCATTTTAAACAGCAAAATCACCAAGAAAAAGCACAAAGATGCGAAAGTTGTGTCACTAGACAAACTACAAAAAGAATATTTGTTTACAGCATGAGTTGAAAGAAGAAGGCAGAGTGGCGCCTTGTTCAGCCCCAGCTTAGAATATGTGCATCAAGTGACTCAAAATTTTCACCACAGATGACTATAAAAGATGCATGTATTCATCAGGGTTCTCCAGAGAAGCAGAACTGTTACAGTAGGTAGCTAGTCAGGCATGAGCAGGGCAGAAGAGGGCCACCCCTGAACCAGGAATGTCAGGTGACTATCAGGTAATTGTCAGGTGGTTGTTACACTGTTTCTCTAAAATAATAATTTGTCAAAGTGGTGTTAAGGAAAGGCAGTCTCCCAATAGATCGAAAAAATCTGAAACTGGTTATCAGCAGCTCCCTGATAAGATCTCAGGAGTTGGGAGAGTGGGCTCAGGCATGCTTAATAAGAGACAAAATGGTGAAGTTTAACTGTTATATGACCTTCTGGGAGCATTCAACTGGTAAGGGAGGAAGGCCCCAAGTAAGCATGCATACAACTCCAATAAACACACTGAGTGCAGCCCCTCCCAAGTGCTAGCAAGCACTACGCATGCAGACATTCCACCACAAGGGAAGAATCGGGAGAAGGGATGCAAGGCCCGGGTAGTATGCCAACATACAAAACCCTAAGTCAAAGGTCAAACCAGGCACTTGATCTCTCAAGTTGCCCACTTGGCCATCTTCCAAGTAACTTTACTTCCTTTCATTCTTGCACTAAAACTTTTAAATAAACTTCACTCCTGCTCTAAAACACTTGCCTTGGTCTTTCACTTTGCCTTATGCCTCCGCAGTCAAATTCTTTCTTTTGAGGATGCAAGAATTGAGGTTGCCTCAGGCCTGTACAGATTTGCCGACAGTAACAGAACCAATAAAAGACGTGTGTGTATGTGTGTGTGTGTGTATACAGAGAGAGGGAGCGAAAGGGAGGGAAGGAGAGAAAGATTTATTATGGGGAATTGGTTCACACCAAGATGATGGAGGCCGAGAAGTCCCAAGATCTTCGGTCACAAGCTGTAGACCCAGGAGAGTTGATGGTACAGTTCCAGTCTAAGTCCAAAGACCTGAGAAGTAGAAGAGCTGTTGGTGTAAGTTCCAGTCCCAGTTTGGTTCTAGGGGCAGGAGAAGACCAATGTCCCAGCTCAAAGACAGTCAACAGAGAGAGACCAAATTCTTCCTTTCTCAGACTTTTTGTTCAGTTCAAGCCTTTAGGAATTAAATGAGGCCCACTCACACCAGGAAGGACAATCTACTTTACTCAGCCTATAGATTCAAATGTTAATCTCACTCAAAGACACCTTCACAGATACACCAAGAATATAGCTTAACTAAATATCTAAGCATCCTGTAGCCCAGTTAAATTGACACAGAAAATTAACCATCACATGCTTTGAGTATTGATTTTTGGTTTGCAAATAAATTTTAGAGGGCAGGTGAATTCACAAATATGGAATCCAGCAATCATAAGGATCAAGTGTATCATCATTCATCAGTGGTGTGGTGGAGGCAGCTCATACTGGCTTGTACAGGCTGATTGTTATATTTTCTGAAATTTTGCAAGCTGATCATTAAACAGTCATTTTAATAAATTGTATAAACTTACAAATTAAAATTATATTTTAAAATATAGGTAATAAGGCCAGGCACAGTGGCTCTCACCTGTAATCCCAGCACTTTGGGAGGTTGAGCAGGAGGATTACTTGAGCCCAGGGGTTGGAGACCAGCCTGTACAATATGGTGAAACCCCATCTCTACCAAAAAAACCAAAAAAACAAAAAACAAAAAACAAAAATCAGCAGTCATGGTGGCACACACCTGTAGTCCTAGTTACTTGAGAAGCTGAGGTGGGAGGATTGCTTGAGCCTGGGAAGTCAAGACTGTAGTGAGGTGTGATCACACCACTGCACTCCAGCTTGGGCACAGAGCAAGACCCTGCCTCAAAAAAATACATATTTACAGGTAATAAATACCCAAAAACATCACTTTTAATGATTTACCTATCTTCAACTATCATCTATGCTCTTGAGGTTATTTACATCTATTGTATTTGTATGAAGGATATGAATACAAATTTGTATTTGTATTTATGTGTGCTGTTGTGCATTTCTTCACAAATCTGTGTTCAGTGACATTACTTTCCTAGACCATGTATTTAATAACTTTATAATTTGCAGCAAAAGCTGCAAATTAGGGCTTGCTTTCTTGTTTATTTATTCATTTATGATAAGCCAGTTAAACACTCCCCAGCACAGTAAAGATTTGACCCTAGACCCGAGTGATTCCAAAACTTATGCGTACTCTTTCTGGTTCATTACACAGATTCCATTTTTTCATTTCCATTCCAAATGTTTGCATTTGTTTCTGAAGGTGTGGGCTGCCAAGATTTGTACTGCATTTCGAATTCTCCATTGGCTTTTTTCCTTATCTACCTCTGTTAATTTTTCTTACAGATCTAATTTTTCCTCCTGTAGTTTTCATCTGTATCTTCCCTCTTTTTGGTATCATATTGTTTAGTCCTTTCAACAATATCAGAAGCTTTTCTTGGGAAAGACCCCCAATAAATCAAATACATCAATAACTGAACTCAATTTTTCAAGTTCACTCTATCAGTCTAATTCACAAAGGGGACATCTTCCTCAATCTAACCCTGGGAACTTGCAAGGTCAAACCTAACCCAGAACACAGGTTCACAAAGAACCAGGGGAAGTAGTTCAGTCATTCAAGACATTGCAGACTGAAGAATGGAAGGGATCCGCATAGTAAAGTTGTTTTTTAGGGGTCTGGGTTTTAAGAATGGGCTGAAAGACTCATAGGGAAATAGTCCTAGGGGTGGGTAGTAGGTGAGGGATGAAATGCTACAAAGTGAGTTTATATCCTGTAACTTGAGTTATAGGAAATAAAAGAGCAGTTACCAGCCCTCCTCTTTCTGAGTCATAGCTGTTAATTTGATTCATCAGGATTGAACTCTTGGCTCTAGCCTAAGTTCCTGACCCAGAGTGCTAGTTACTGTCTGGCAAGCCATCAAGCAAGACTATGTTAGATTTCAGACTAATTGGAGCCATGTCACCAAAGATGAGTTCAAAAGGATCCCTAGAGTTTTTAAGAGCAATGCGTATTGTTTTTCTCTTAGCTGAGGGTACTAGATGGTACACAGAACAGAGCCCTGACATACCACACTTCTAGTGCTGCCATTTCTTAGTTGTATCACTTACAAGTCATTTCTGAGGAGTTATAAAATAGTTTGCACTATGGTAACCAGTAGTTTACACTATGCTACATGTACCAAATTGTTTACCCACACAACCAGAATGCTAATGAAAGCAGTAAAATGCACATCAAAATCAAGTCAATAAATATATTGAGCACCAATCGTTTGAGACATTATGTTAGGCTTTGTGAGGAGTATAAGGAAGTCAGGGGCAAAGCTGCTGCATTGAAGGGGGTCTCAATCCAGTTAGGGAGGCAGGCCACAGGCAGAAGTTATTAGCTCTGAAGAAATAATTGTTCTATGTGTACATCAAACTTAATGATCAAGGCAAAAACTTTTTTTTTTTTTAGACAGAGTCTCACTCTGCTGCCCAGGCTGGAGTGCAGTGGCAGTGTCTCAGCTCACTGCAACCTCTGCCTCCCAGATTCAAGTGATTCTCGTGCCTCAGCCTCCCAAGTAGCTGGAATTACAGGTGCACACCACCACACCCGGCTAATTTTTTTTTTGTATTTTTAGTAGAGATGGGGTTTCACCATATTGGCCAGGCTGGTCTTGAACTCCTGACCTCAAGTGATCCACCTGCCTCAGCCTCCCAAAGTGCTAGGATTACAGGCATAAGCCACTGCCCCCGGCCAGCAAAAGGCTTTTAAAAATAAAAATAAAATCTATACATAGAAGACATTGGTATCATCGTTATATCAAATATGTTGTGAGAATAGTAATTGCCAGAAAAGTTCAGAGGAGAGAGAGGTTGTGTTATAGTAGGCAGACATCAGCAGGCCAGGAGAGGGCTGCCCGCCCAATCCGGAACATCAGACGACCATCAAGTGATGGTCAGGTGGTTGTTACACTGTTACAGTCATTATTTCTCTAAAACAATTAGTCACAGCCAGCACCAGGGAAAGCAGTCTCCCGACAGATAGAAAAAACCTGAAACTGGTTATCAGCAGCTTCCCAATAAGATCTCAGGAGTTAGGTAAGTGGGCTCAAGCATGCGCACTATGAGGCAAAATGGGGGAGTTTAACTGGTATATGACCTTCCTCTAGGAACTTTAGACTGGTAGAGGAAGAACGTCTCAAGTGAGCATGCCTATAACTCCCGTAAACACGTTGCGCAGGCAGCCCTCCCCAAGCACTGGTAGGGCACTGGGCATGCAGACAGCCCACCAGAAGGGAAGAATCAGGGGAAAAGGGATGCAAGACCCCAGAGGTATGCCAATGTATAAAACCCTAAGCCAAAGGTCAAGCCAGGCACTTGATCTCTCAAGTTGCCCGCTTGGCCCTCTCCGAAGTGTACTTTACTTCATTTTGTTCCTGCCCTAAAACCTTTTAGTAAACTTTCACTCTTGCTCTAAAACTTGCCTTAGTCTCTCTGCCTTATTTTTCCTCGGTCAAATTCTTCCCTGCCCCCGCTCCAGAGTGGCTGGGACTACCGGCGTCCGCCATCACACCTGGCTAATTTTTTGTATTTTTAGTAGAGACGGGGTTTCACCATGTTGGCCAGGCTGGTGTCAAATGCCTGACCTCAAGTGATGCGCCTGCCTCGACCTTCCAAAGTGCTGGGATTACAGGCATAAGCCACCGCACCCAGCCCCAACTTCTTTCTTCTGAGGAGCTAAGAATTGAGGTTGCTGCAGACCCATAAGGATTCGCTGCTGGTAACAGCTGCTTCTGGGATCAGGTAAGAAAATATTTCAAGGAGAAAGCAAGGAAGAATGGATAGGATTTGAATGAGTCAAGTGGAAAGAGGAAGGGCATTTGAGACAAAGGATATAGCATGAAGCAGTGAGGCAGCCCGCATCCCACTCCCTACCACCTGTTCTTCCCCTTAGTGGCCTGACCTTGGCCTTCCACTCCATCCTCATCCCTCCCCATCGGCACTGTCTATCTCAGAATGTGCCATGCCTGTGACAGCTCTGGGACTCTGGCCATGCTGCTTACACTGCCACGGAGACCTTTTTCCTCTTCTTCTTCATGTAGCTAACTCTTACTTGGCCTTGAAGACTAATTTATGTTAGAAGTTAGTCTTCCCAGAAAGCCTTCGTCTTTGGGAATTTGGTGCTCTTCCTTGAGAAGAAAAGGTACAACCATTTAACTCCATCAGAACACTTACCACACGGCCTTTCCCACTGGACTCACTGGAAACGTCTTGAGGGCAAAGGCCTTGCCTTTGATAGCTGATCCATATTAGCCACCGTGTCCACTACACAGTAGGTGCCCGTTATCAGCCACTGCGTCCACTACACAGCAGGTGCCGGATAAATTCTTGTAGAGTGAATATATATTTACAGAAAGAGGAGCTGTGAGAAGATGCCTCAGTTTTGGAAAGGAAAAATGGGTTGATTTTTACATTTTGAATTTAAGCTGATGAGAGTCCTTTCATGTGGAAATGTCTAACAAAAATTGGAAATAGAAGACTGACACTGGAGGCTGTTATGATTTTCTTTTTTTTTTTTTTTCAGATAAACTGAAGCACAAGAGGGTAAAAACCTTGTCCTTGGTCTTACAACCAGAAAGTGGTGATGCAAAGAACTTAGTCCAAGCTTTGATCTTTTCTGCACTGCCTGCCAAAGCAGAACCTTGAGAAATACCCATGTTTGGGGGATGAGAGGAAGAAGATAAATCAGCAAAGAAAATAGTGATAAGAAAGGTAAGTGATAAGAAAAAAAATGATGTAAATGATGTAAATAATAAAGATGACAGCCAGGGTTGGTGGCTTACACCTATAATTTAAGCACATTGGGAGGCCAAGGCAGGAGAATTGCTTGAGCCCAGGAGTTCAAGGCTGCAGTGAGCTATGATGGTGCCGCTGCACTCCAGCCTGAGTGACAGAGTGAGCTCCTACCTCAAAAAGAAAAAAAAAAATGATGATAATGATGAGTTTCTCTTCCTTTTTCTTTTTCCGTTCCTTTCCCTTCTCTTCCTGAACTGTTCAGTCCCAAAACCTCAAATAGGACAGAGCAGAGCAGATATCTCTGCCCAGAGTGGAACGTTGGGGGCCACATTGGGCATGGAGGTGTCTGCCCAGGAGGACAGGGCAGCTGGCAGAATCATAGTCCAAGATGGGGGTGAAGAGGAATCCACACAAGGTGGGAGTGAGGAGTTGGAGGAGGAAGCACGAAGAATCAAAGCCCAAGCAGGATGGTGAGGCCATCCCTGCAGAGGGGCAGCCTGGCATGAGAAGCCAGAGCATGAGAAGCCAGAGTGGAAGCAGTGGGAGATGGGTTACATTGGGGAGGATTGATCAAAGATGTAAATATATTAACAATAAGGGGAGCCAGTTTCTCACTGCTGGAAAAGGGAAGTGTAAATATGGAGGAGGAGAAAACCGAATGAACTTAGTAGTATTGGATTAAAATTGTAGGTATCCATGTATGGTTTTTAATAGGTAGATATCAAAATGAACAGAGATGTAAGTGTATATCTGCATTTACATGTGAGTATGTGTGTGTATACCCACACACAGGTTAGATAGATAGATAGATAGATGATAGATATTTCACAACTGTCCACCTCAGGGCCTAGAGTCAATGCCTCCTCAATAGCTCCTCCTTAGCACACCTAGTGACCCAGGTCTTGGTTTCTAAATCCATCCTAAACCCATTCTCCACGAAAAGGAACCAGGGCTCCTTGAAGTAGCTGAACCCAGACCTGGGCGGGGAAATCTAAGACTGGGTGTAGAACATTGTTGGGCCAGAAAGCAAAGAAGTACATAAAGAATGATGGGAAAATGTTATGAGGACATAGAACCAACTAAAATCTAGGATATTTTGTGCCTCAAAATTAATAAGCTGGTGTATTAGTTTGTTCTCACGCTACTAAGGAAGACATAGCCAGGACTGGGTAATGTATAAAGGAAAGAGGTTTAACAGACTCACAGTTCCACATGGATGGGGAGGCCTCATAACCATGGCAGAAGGCGAAAGGCGTATCTTATGTGACCGCAGTCAAGAGGGCTTGTATAGGGGAACTCCCCTTTATAAAACCATCAGATCTCATGAGACTTATTCACTGTCATGAGAACAGCACAAGAAGCACCTGCCCCCATGACTCAATTACCTCCCACCGAGTCGCTCCCACAACATGTGGGGATTATTACAATTCAAGGTGAGATTTGGGTGGGGACAGAGATCCAAACCATATCAGCTGGAGTGTGCCTCCTATTGATTAAAGAAGTCACGAGCCCAGCCCAGATTCAAAAAGAGGGATGAAGTGGAGGTACAGTTAATTGGGAGGCTACTAGTCTAACAGACTATCACAACCAATGCAATGGAAAACCAAATATATTAGGAAAAGTAGAAGTTGCTAGTAACCTTGGGAAGCTGAAGCTGCTTAAAGTAGCTGGTACAAACTGAAAGTCAGACCAAGAAACAAAGGGCCTTCAAGAAGCTTTCTGAACCATTTCTGCCAGCTCTGAGCAGATTTTCTGAACCGGCACTGGGGAAAACCGGTCTCATAAAAGAGCTTATGAGAGCAGAACCACCTCATTGGGGTACCCACAGGCCGTGGGAAACGTGACACTTGCTTAATGCTGCTGGTTTTTAGTCAGGCCACAGTGAGAAGGAACAGTCCTAACAGGCCCCCAGCCAGATTGAGTTAGCTCATTTTTGGTTTAGTCAAGCAGTAAAATTTGCTAATGTTCTACTTTAAGTGCCTTCTCCAAAGACATCCCTCTTTGCCTCGTGTGTTGAACCATCATTCAGTGAGTATATTTCATTGAAAATATGATTGATTGTCTTTTGTAGCAATAATAAAATGCTACAGCAACTTTGCCATAAAAGTAGTAATAGTAATAAATTATAATGCATTGAATAAAATGGGAAACTATGAGTTCATATGATGTAAATTACTATATAATAAACTGAAAATGTGATGAGGAGCAAGGTGTTTGCCTAGTTTCAAGGTACGTCACCACAAAATATTTACTAACTTCAAAGGTTAAAACAGCGAAGCAGCCTGGCAGACACCATCGTAATCAGGTGAACACCATCATTAATGGGGCAAATGAAATGAGTCACGTGAATGAATGCAATAAGATCACAGCATCACTTCTGTGATATTCCTGCCAAAGATACGAAACCTGAATCTGATCATGAGCAAACATCAGATAAGCCCAAATTGAAGGATGTTACACAAAATAATTAACTGGTCATCTTGAAGTCTGTCAATGGCAGGAAAGCCAAGGAAGGGCTAAGAACTGTTCCAGAGTGGAGACTAAAGAAACATAGTGCCGGCCGGGCGCGGTGGCTCAAGCCTGTAATCCCAGCACTTTGGGAGGCCGAGGCGGGTGGATCACAAGGTCAGGAGATCGAGACTATCCTGGCTAACATGGTGAAACCCCGTCTCTACTAAAAATACAAAAAACTAGCCGGGCGCGGTAGCGGGCGCCTGTAGTCCCAGCTACTTGGGAGGCTGAGGCGGGAGAATGGCGTGAACCCGGGGGGCGGAGCTTGCAGTGAGCCGAGATCGCGCCACTGCACTCCAGCCTGGGAGACACAGTGAGACTCCGTCTCAAAAAAAAAAAAAAAAAAAAAAAAAAAAGAAACATAGTGCCTGAATGCCAGGCGCGATACTGAACTAGCTTCTGTTGCTATGGGAAACTTAGGCAGGACAATTGGTGGAACTGAGGGTTAGATAGTAGTGATGAATCCGTTTCAATTTCCTGCTTTTGATGGTTGTATTGTGGTTTTGTTGTAGAACATCCTTGTTTGAAGGAAATGCACACTAAAATATTAGAAGATGATGAGCATTAGATTGGCAACTTATTCAGGAAAAAAGGAAAAAAAAATCCTTGTAATGAACTTGCAATTTGTTTGTAACTCTGAGAGTATTTTTAACCAATATATTTGTTTTCAAAATCTTAATGTCCTAAGTAAAATTTTCAGATCTCTAGATGCAAAATGTTTATTTTTTAAAATGAGGATGCTATCTGCGACTTTCAAGAGTCGTAAAGTAATACAAGTGCCTCAAGTTATCAAAGGAAAAATTTAGTGAAATAAAAAAATGCATTAAGTAAAACTTCTTGAGAATTCTAAATTGTTTGGTGAGTAGTCATGTGAGTTTTATAAATTTTTGAATTAGGATAGTTATATTTTTTAGTGTTTTGTATGTATAATATAAAATTATCTTTATTTTATTTTCTTTTTTGAGACGTAGTCTTCACTCTGTCACCCAGGCTGGAGTGCAGTGGTGCGATCTTGGCTCACTGCAACTTCTGCCTCCCAGGTTCAAGTAATTCTCCTGCTTCAGCCTCCTGAGTAGCCGGGACTACAGATGCTTACCACTACACCTGGCTAATTTTTTGTTTGTTTGTTTGTTTTGTTTAGTTTTTTGTATTTTTAGTTGAGACAGGGTTTTTGCCATGTTGCTCAGGCTAGTCTGAACTCCTGACCTCAGGTGATCCACCTGCCTCAGCCTCCCAAAGTGCTGGGATTATAGTCAGGAGCCAGCACACCTGGCCATAAAATTATCTTTAACATCTTTATTCTGCAAAAAATAAAGTGATCCTGATAACAGTAATAATAGTAAATGTTTATTGAACAGTCGTTATGTATACTCTGCTATGAAATATATGGTATTACTTCCATTTACATAACAGGAAACTGAAACTCAAAGGGGCTAAAAAATTTCTCCCAAAGTTAGCATACTAATTTGTAGCGTAGCCAACTTTTGAATTCTCCACACTCCAAAGCCTATATCATTAACTCCTGTTCTTTAGTTCCTCCCATGGAGGCCATAGAGAAGGGAATTTTGAGGAAGATACCAGAAGCTTGGGCTTCGTTCTAGATTCCTCCCACTCCCTCATTACTTACCCTTAATCCAGTCTATCACCAAGTCTTGCTGGTTCCATTTTAAAACTCTACCACTGCCTTCTGGGTTAGTTAAGGCCTCACCATTTTTCTCCTGGTTCCTGGCAACAGCCTCCTCACTCTTCTAATCCTTATCTCAGTTCGCTTTAGAGTTTCTACACTACCGTCAGAATGAACAGCCTAAAACTAAAATCTAAATATTGGCCAGGCACTGTGGCTCACACCTGTAATCCCAGAACTTTGGAAGACTGAGGTGGGTGGATTGCTTGAGCCCAGGAGCTTGGAAACCAGCCTGGGCAATATGGTGAAACCTCATCTCTACAAAAACTAAAAAATAAATTAGCTGGGTCTGGTGGCACACACGTTTAGCTCTAACTACTTGGGAAGCTGAGGTGGGAAGATTGCTTGAGTTTGGGAGGCAGAGGTTGCAGTGAGCCAAGACCGTGTCACTGCACTCCAGCCTAAGTGACAGAGTGAGACCCTGTCTCAAAAAAGAAAACAAACAAACAAAAAATCTAAATATCACAAATGTGCATAAGTTCCTATGTGGAGAGAAGAAAGACCCTTTTGTGACTCCATTTACCTTTGGGTTAAAGTTAAAACATGGCACTGGAGTCATCCGATTATCTGGCCTCTGAGTATCTTCCAAGCCTCATGAACTATAAGGTCCCATGCAAACTGTGCACTCAAAGCACTCTTGAGAGATAATTTTCCAGATACAACAGAACAGTTTCTCTTACGTAAACACGACTGATACATGCATATCAAGTGTCAGCAAGTGTGACTATCTCTTACCAGCATTTTCTGTGTTTCCCTTCATTCCCAACTAGGCTGCGTGGGATACCTCTTTGTAATTCCCATTACATTTCTCTAAAAACCTCCTCTGTATCTATCATATCTTCATAATCTGTCCATCATATCTATCTATCATCATATCTATCATCGTCTTCATAATCTATCATAGTATAATGTAACCTTCCTTCATCAAACTGCTGTCCTTGAAAGAAGGGATTGGCACTTGTTCCTCCTTGGATCTCTCGTCAATGCCTGGAACAAAGAAGGTGCTTCAAAGGCATCCTGGAATGAATGAGTGAATGGATGAATACACATCAATGATTTATCAATTGTGTAAAACGCTACAGAGAGGCAAAATGAAAGAACTCGTGTTTTTCAGTAGAACCATTTCAGAAGAGTTGGGAGAGGAGCTGACTTAGAGGTTAAATAATTTGAGTGAGAAGACAACAGGGGATGATTTTTTTTTTTTTTTTTTTTTTGAGACGGAGTCTTGCTCTGTCGCCCAGGCTGGAGTGCAGTGGCGAGGTCTCGGCTCACTGCAAGCTCCGCCTCCCGGGTTCACGCCATTCTCCTGCCTCAGCCTCCCGAGTAGCTGGGACTACAGGCGCCCGCCACCTCGCCCGGCTAGTTTTTTTGTATTTTTTTAGTAGAGACGGGGTTTCACCGTGTTAGCCAGGATGGTCTCGATCTCCTGACCTCGTGATCCGCCCGTCTCGGCCTCCCAAGGTGCTGGGATTACAGGCTTGAGCCACCGCGCCGGGCCTAAGGGGATGATTTTTAACAAGTACTCAGAGGGCTGTTTGACTGAACCTAAGTTTGAGTGGACAGGGTGCCCTCAGTCTCAGGGCTGTACAATGGCTTTAAAAAATTAATATATACTTTTTAAAAAATTCATATGGAATCTCACCATGTTGCCTAGGCTGGTCTCAAACTCCTGGGCTCAAGGGATCCTCCTGCCTCAGCCTCCTATGTAGTTGGGATTGCAGGTGTGCCACTGCACCTGGCTCGTAGTAAATAGTTTTGAATAGGTAATGCAAGCACAGCATATAAAATTTCAAAAGTGCAAAACGAAGTCCAGTAAAGAGTAAAGCTCTACCACTTCCCACACCCATCCCCTAGCCTCTCAGTTGCTGCCACAGGAAAAGATCACAATAAATAACCATTTGGCATGCTTTTGTTTCTTCTCTAAGACTCCATCTCCATAACTTGGCAATGATTTATAGGAAATCACTATAAATCCATTACTTAGAAAGTGTAGAGGGGACCAACATGGAAAAGGTGAATAAGTCCCACTGTTGGCACTTTATTTACATATGCAAAAATGCCCAACTCATAATGTGCCTTGGAGACTAAAACAACTCTATACTGGATATTCCAGTGCACATTTAAATTGAGATTTGTAAGACTGATCATAGATGAGCTTAGAAAAAAATGTAAGTAATGACACATAAATATTAACACAGGTGATTAAATGAAGATATAATGTAATTTAGGCAAATCTGCATTTGTAAAATGTCCTTGTTCTCATGCTTTCCTTTGGAAGCTAAAGCCATAGATCACAGCTATAGGATGACTTGACTGTTAATTAGTTGTCCATTAGTCTTCATTTCCTAGGGCTTATTGTGGAAAAGTAAATTTATACTAATTTGTTTTATGCAAATTAATCTATTTGATTTCATCTTCTTTCTCCATTAACACCTGGAGTTTTAAAATTAATATATATGACACTTGGACATGCATAATAAAAATTAAACCCTAGCACACTGAATATAAGACTGGTTTGCATGTATATAGTAAGTTAATTATGACCATTTGGGCTCAGATTTAAAAATTAAGTAATTTCAATGAGGTGTTAAGAGGCAAAAAGCTTCTTTTGTGCAATTTTTACAACCACAATGTAATTAGTACAAGCAGAGCATAAAAGTTACCTTAGATGCTACAAATTAGGCTGGCTATTAACAATAACAGCATCAGTGTTTACCCCCACTGCTTCTGCCACAGTTTAAAGTACTCATTAGTGCTTCTAAATTGGATAGTTTTCTTTTTTCCATCTGAGGCTTTGGGCAAAGCTCAAAACCCTTAAAAACTTTTTAAAAAAATATGTGCATTAAGACAAGTCTTCAGAAATGTATCTTTTAGCTTTGGAGAGATATGAAAATTAGGGAAACTTATCATTGCAATGATCCCAGACTGAAAATAAGAGTGACTTAATCAGAATGAAATTGCTTCTACACTTCCCTCTGAGGATGATTGGTGGAAGTGATGTCAGGTATGGTAAACACTGACCGTGGTGCGCATGTGCGTGCTGCGGTAACAGGGAAAGCTGCTGCTCCTCTGTCAGCTCAAACAGGTCAAGGACTAGGCGTCATCCAGGACTCCGAACCAGGAGCTGGCCTTGGGAAGACATGTTAATGTGTATCAAGATGTGTCACCCATGTCATAGCTAGTCCTACAAAGAAAGCGCTCTCGAAGATGTGGCCTGCTGACAGCTAGCTGCTCCCACCTGACCCCTTAACCCCTGGACCCCAGCAGCCTGGCTAAGTACTCCTGCCCACTGGGCCTTTAATACCAGCAGGCCAGCTGCCCCAGTCTTACTGTGAATATGGCAAAAATTCTCTTAGATGTTCTTGGCAGACTTGTCAGACCCCTGCCCATTTTAGACTCCAGCTCTTCCAAACTTATTCTTAACATTAGGGAACTCTTCGGTTTTATTCTCAATCCCAAGACTCTCCTTACCTCATCTGTTTATATATTTTAGCCAACAAACTTCCAAGAAAGTTCTCTAAGTGGCCCCTTGGGATTCTTGCCTAGTCCTACTTCGTTTCCTGCTTGTCAAGGCCATTTTAATCAGTGTCAGAGCCTCCCAAGTGCATTGGAACCATTTCCCATTTTAGAGTTCCTGCCCAGAAGGTCACACTTATCTTCTGTCTCAGTGTTTTGAACTCTGCTTCCTGATAGCTGAGGATATGGGCCTACGCGTAAACAATATCCCCTGCCTTGCCAAAAAAGAGAAACTTGCTAATGGAGTCACTCTCTCGGTATTTAATTCAAAGGAAAGCAATTATTTATTGAACATTTACTTTGCTCCAGATACTTGGCTATGAGGAGCTCATTGAGTACTGTGGGAGGCAGACTATTAAACTCATACTTTTCTTTTTTTTTTCTTTTTTTTGAGACAAGGTCCCTCTCTGTCACCCAGGCTGGATGGAGTGTGGTGACATGAACACGGCTCACTGCAGCCTCAGTTTCCCTGGGCTCGGGTGATCATCCCACCTCAGCCTCCTGAATAGCTGGGACTACAGGTACACACCACCATGCCTGGCTAGTTTTTTTACTTTTTATTTTTGGTAGAGATGGGGTTTTGCCATGTTGCCCAGGCTGGGCTCGACCTCCTGGCCTCAAGCTACACTTCTGCTATGGCCTCCCAAAGTGTTGAGATATCAGGCATGAGCCACTGCACCCAGCCTAAACGAATACTCTCAACACGATAAGATAAATGAAGTAAAAGAGGTGTGTGCAATGGACAGCAGTAGTATAAAGGCAAGAGTTCACTCTCTCTGGAGAAAACAACACAAGCTAGACTTTGGAGATAAGTAAAAATCAGCTGGGTCAATATAAAGCTAGAAGGACTTCCCACTGGAAGGCTCAGCGTAAGCAAAATCCTAGAGATACGAAAATAACAAGGCACTCTGTCATCATCTCAACTATCAGTTCTGTTTTAAAAATTAAAGTTAGCATAAGTGTTATCCTTTAAATTTGTGTGTGTGTGTGTGTGTGTGTTGCTGGGTGCGGTGGGTCACTTCTGCAATCCCAGCACTTTGGGAGGCCAAGAGAGATGGATCGCTGGAGCTCAGGAGTTTGAGACAAGCTTGGGTAACATGGTGAGACCTCGTCTCTACCTTGTGCCGCTGTTGCCCTATGGGTATTATAAGGATCAAAATAATACATATCTACCTCAAATGATAACCGTGATGATTAAATAAGTTAATAAGTCATCCCTCAGTGTACATGGGGTATTGGTTTCAGGATACCCCCTCATACCAAAATCCAAAGATATTCAAGTCCCTTATATAAAATAGTGTCACATTTGCACATAACATACACACATCCTCCCATGTACTTTAAATCATCTCTAGGTAACTCATAACACTTAATGCTATGTAAATGTTATATAAGTAGTCATAAACACTTATTTGTATTTTTATTGTTACTTTAAAAATTATTATTTTCAATCCACAGATGCAGAGCCCAGGGATATGGAGGGCCAATTGTATTTGTAAAACACTTAGAATGGTGCCTGACATATGGTAAGTCCTTTAAATGTGAGCTTATATATATATTTTTTTGAGATGGAGTTTTGCTCTGTGCCCCAGGCTGGAGTGCAGTGGCGCGATCTCGGCTCACTGCAAGCTCCGCCCCCCCGGGTTCACGCCATTCTCCTGCCTCAGCCTCCCAAGTAGCTGGGACTACAGGCGCCCACCACCTCGCCCGGCTAATTTTCTTGTATTTTTAGTAGAGACGGGGTTTCACCGTGTTAGCCAGGATGGTCTCGATCTCCTGACCTCGTGATCCGCCCGTCTCGGCCTCCCAAAGTGCTGGGATTACAGGCTTGAGCCACCGCGCCCGGCCAATGTGAGCTTATATTACCATAAAGTATTTACCTAGGTCTCAATTGATGATGTTTATGCCGTTGCCAGTTCTTTGCATGTTTTGGCTACAAAAGAAACTTCCAAGGCAAGTTTTGAATTGCCATTAGCTCCTATTACATTTGGGCTCCTTTTTCTTACCAGCTTACCAACACCCAGTATTTGTTTGTGAATACTTAATACATGTGTACTATTGTTGTTAACTCCCCTTAGAGGCAGCACAAAATGTGAAAGTTGGAGTCCAGCAGAGCAGCTTCCAGGCCAGGCTCTGGAAGGGAATCCGTTGCAGGTTTTCTTTCTGCAGAGAGGCCCTACCAGGAAGGCACATGCTGAGCGGAGACTGAGAAAGAAAGCAGGAAGATTAGGACAGGAGAGGTCAGACAGTAAATCTAACTGGAGGCTAGGCTGGAAAGCAGCCAGAGTATGAGTGCAGGTCAGAAATGTAGGACCAGAGACAAATCTGAGAACAGAGAACTCAAAAGAATTCTTTGCACATTAAAATTTTCAGAAAGTGTGAATTGTATACCTTCTTGGAAGAGATGCTTCGATCGAATAGATAGACAGAGATAGAGAGAGAGAGATAAATAGATAGATAGACAGAGTAGATAGACAGACATAGATGATGAATCAGAGTGCAGATGATAGATAGATAGATAGATAGATAGATGTATAGATGTGATGATAAAATATAGCTCTGAGAAAGAAAATGGCTTAGAGCAGTCTGAGCTATATGAGGTATGGCAAATTCATCAGGCCCAGAGAGGGGAGCATGGGGCTCCAGTCTTGCTCTGCCTTGAACCCACGCCTGGAAGCAATCATTTAAAGGCATTTTGTTCCTGACTAGCTGCCTCATCTACTATCTTTATGTTCCTGGAATTTGTGATACACAGAACGGTGTATAGCCAATCAATAGCTTACGTTATTTTCATGGAAATTCTTGGCAAACAACTCAGGAACTTCCTCTTCCTCTTCTTTTCCTTTAAAAACCTACTTGTACCTGCTGCTAACCAGAGCACATACTAAGGGCAACTTGAAACTATGCTCTTGGGTTGCAGTCCTCAAGCTTGGCCCAAGTAAATGCTCTACTTATATTAAGTTGGCCTCAGTTGTTTTTTCCTTTAGGTTCACATTCTCATCGAACTGTAGGAACAAATGAGGTTGTTAATATTAATTCCAAAACCACAAGGTTCTTTGCTCCTCTTACTCACATAGGAACTCAGTCTTCTCCTCCCAAAGTCCCCTTGGGCCATTTTTCGGGACTGGAAGAATTCTCACATGCTCGGGGACAAATGTGCTCACTGTGGCCTGCTCTATCTTCCTTATCAAGATGCCTCACCTACCTGAGCCTCAGTGGCTGAAGACACCTTAGCAGGTTCTCCCTGCTGCTGCCTCCTCCCAACCCATACCCAGCAGAGGTGCTTTTTGCTATGCTCCTTAGCAGAGTATGTTTAGGGTGGAATGTGGGGTCAGAGGAGAGAACAGCCCTTATCCATCTAGAGTCTTTTATGATTTAGGTCCTCTTATTTCTCTTCCTAACCTCAGTCTGCTGAGGTTCAAAACATGTCACCCCAGGCTGGGTTGGGGAGAGGGAGAGGAAGATACATAACCAGCTACCTGCTCCTTGTCCTTGATGCTTTATCTCTGGTCACTCAAGAACAAATATTAACCAGTCATTGTAGTAAATGGAATGGAAAACTAACTCCAATTGTCCGCCCCCTCTGTCTCTACGCCCTTTACAATGGGACACTGAGCTCCTCCTATTAAGAAGTAGAAGCTCTCCTTGTCCCTTTAATCTGCGCTGGGCCATGACTGGCTTTGATCAGCTGGATGTGGCTGAAATGATGGGATGTCCATTTTAAGCTGTACCTCCAGAGGCCTTGAGCTGTTCCACTCACTCTTGTGGCTCCTCTGCCATACCCTGAGAAGAGCCTGGTTAGACTACCAGCTCATGAAGTACGGCCTCAGCCAACAGCTAGCCCCCAGTCATCCCCTTGCCCAGAAAAGCCCAGATGCATGGCTCTGCCAAGCCCTGTGTAGATGACCTGCTTTTACATGAGTGAGGTCAGGGGACACCTGAAGATCCACCCAGCTAAACTATAGATTTCTGAACCAAGTAAAGTCTGTGTCATTTGAAGCCACTGGGTTTTCTGTTTGTTACACAGTATTATTGTGACAAAGGATAAATGATACCAACCTATTTCTGACCTCCAAAATCAAGGCTTTTTGCACATTCAAACACTCCTCTGAGAAGCTCAACAAATAGCCAAATTCTAATTCTCAGTCTGGATTCAGCCAGGATCCCCTGCTGCACTTACAACAGCCCTGCAGCAGACGGGAGCAAGATGAAAGGATTTTAATTCAGCAGATGTCCAGGAGGTCTGAGGGAAAGCTAGTCAGCACACTGGGAATGGCACACATGAAGAGTTTGGGGATAGGAGTGCCCTACCAATCTATAATTCATATACAAAGATCACAGTAGGCTTTGTGTGACAGCATTTCTTGTGGAAACTGGCAAGGGAGACCAATTTCCCCAGTTTGGACTCAGTTGGGACTGAAATGAAACAAAGAGCAGCAAGAAAAATGGGGCAGGAATCACAGAGAAGACATTGAGCTGCCCCAAGTCCTAGAACTGTGGCTCTGGACAAGTTTATCTAAAATCTCTGAGGGCAGAGAAGCCCCCGCAAGTGGGAATTTGAGTCACATATTATTAACTTCAGTCTATATCCTGTCTCTAAATTTCTTTTAAAAAAAATAGAAGGGCCGGGTGCGGTGGCTCAAGCTTGTAATCCCAGCACTTTGGGAGGCTGAGACAGGTGGATCACGAGGTCAGGAGATCGAGAACATCCTGGCTAACACGGTGAAACCCCGTCTCTACTAAAAAATACAAAAAACTAGCCGGGCGAGGTGGCGGGCGCCTGTAGTCCCAGCTACTCAGGAGGCTGAGGCAGGAGAATGGCGTAAACCCGGGAGGCAGAGCTTGCAGTGAGCCGAGATTTGGCCACAGCACTCCAGCCTGGGCGACAGAGCGAGACTCCGTCTCAAAAAAAAAAATAGAGATGGGGTTTGCTATGTTGACAAGGCTGATCTCGAACTCCTGGCCTCAAGCAATCTTCCTATCTCAGCCTCCCAAAGTACTAAGATTACAGGTGTGTGCCACTGTACCTGACTTAAATTTCTTTTATTATACAGAGTTGCCTTGTCTAATTCCAGTCCTGAGATAGCTACCCAAGATTGTTGTAACCTCCAGTGATCAAGTTCTTTGGATAAGCAAAGAGGGAGGACATTAAGTGTATGGAAAAGACCCCTCCTCTCCACGGTGCAAGGCAAGTTCTTTTCCTTAATTGTCTCGACTCTTCTACGTTGTTTCTAGAAGCTTTTTTCTTTTTTTTCTTTTTCTTTTTTCTTTTTTTTTTTAGAGACAGAGTCTCACTGTGTCGCCCAGCTTTGAACCCCTAGACCCAAGCAATCCTCTGCCTCAAACTCTTGAGTAGCTGGGACTACAGCACATACCACCACACCCTAATTTAAAAAAAAATTGTAGAGATAGGAGTCTTTTGCTGTATTGCCCAGGCTGCTCTCAAACTCCTGGCCTCAAGTGACCTTGTAGACTCCGCCTCCCAAAGTGCTTGGATTATAGGCATGAGCCACTGCAACTGGCTTATTTCTAGGGACATTGAATGGAGCCTGCACACCAGGGACAGATGAATGGAGGCTGAGCCAGCCAGGCAGGTGAAAACTGAATGCTTTTCAACTCTGAAATGTTCCACTGGACTGTGTTGATGGAGCTCCTTTCAAACTGGGGCCTGCCCTTGCCTGCCAGTCAAACAGAACTGCCCACAGCCTAGCAAATGGCTGTCATACGTCAATAGCCCATTCATTGGAAATCTAATGATTGGCAACTGGGACCACAGGTGCAGAGAAAGCAGTAGAACTCAAGCTGTGGTTGAGTTCTTATTCTGTCTATCCTTTTGAGTGATGAAAAATGAGGCCAAATCTAGGCAATTGTTTTCTTTACATTGAAAGCTTAGCCTCTTGATCCTGTTGGGGCTGGAGGGAGAGTGGAGTTAGGCTCGGAGAAGTGGTTAGTGTACACTTTGTCCTGATAGCTGTTTCTGAACATTCTGTAGTTATAGTTCTACAGGAGTAGGTTCCTAGTTGTTTGGTATCTGGCCCTGTGGGATTTTAGGGGGTGGGGGAATATGGGCTTGGTATTTGAGAGCTGGATAAAGGAGGTGGGCGGGGCGGTTGGGCTCTAGATTTGTTGGTTTGCATATTAAAGGCATGCTCACAAGCCAGTTGTTTGCTCTCTCTAGGAATTAGCTAACCCTCAGACAGGCAGTCTCTCTCCAAGTCCACGAGGTCCCAAAAAGTCAAAGCATCATACAATATAGAAAATAACAAGCATGATTAATACTACAGGCTGAGAGGATATGTGTTCTTGCACTGTCAGACCGAGCGCTAGAATTATTGGAGACACATTGCAGCTTCTGTGCCTTATCTCAATGTTACGCTGTTCAGGACTCAGGATCCTGCCCTCTGAGGGTTTAGAGAAGTCATTCGCACTGTCTCACCCTGGCTCTCTTCATCCAGAGCAGTTCTTTACTTTCTCAGAAAACAAACGGGATGAAAGTCCAGAGCTGGGACTTCCTCCTTGGTGTGTTTGACAAGGACTGACGTACTCTAGGCCCTTTGAATCCCGGAAGTCCAGTACACACCCAACCTTGATTACAGTGTCTAGAATGCTGGAGCGTAGGTGAAAGGACAAAAGCCAGACACATTTCGACATGAGGGATCCACTGACAGATTGTCCGGTGAGTAGCTCGGTGTGGGTTGTGTGCCTGCGTGTGAGGAGGGTGGAGGGTGGGTTTATATATTAATGGATTTTAACTTAAGAAATTTGAGACACTCAGAAACCAAACACATTTAGATATTGGCTGTGGTACAAAAATTTGTGGTTTTTCTTTGTTTCAGTTTAAAAACAGAGCTTTTTCTAGGAAATGACAGGGCAGGTAATTGTCATCTTTCCTTCTCATATTCTTGGAAAAAGTTTTGAGTGAGTAAAGCATCATATTTGGATCCAGATGGTGGCTGTTTGGAAAACATTCTTAAGACATACACCCATGGTGCCAACATCGCGTGTGGAGTGGATACAAAAACACACAGAATGTCTGCAGCCAATTTTTGGCTCTGAGAATAAAGTGAGGGAGGAGAGTTTTTGTGCTTTTTTGCCCTCATTTGTTGAGTCAAGGATCACAAGTCCTGCAGGAGGAAGGATAGACTCTCCGCTCTGCCTGGCCTGCAGTAGTTCTCAGACTGGTTTAGCAGCATGTTTGTTCCATGTTTGCTTGTTTTGGTAATATTCGGAGCACTACGAAAAATATAAGTTTGGTCAGAAGTCCAAAGACATTGTGAGGTCACTGGTGGCAATAGCAGAGACGTAATTTAGGAAATAAGAAGCAACTAAAATAAAAGGGGATATGTTTACTTTGAAAATAAAGTAATTGAGGAGGGTCAGTGTTTTATCCCAACACATGGGGCTGAAAAGCTAAGATTGGTGACGTCATAAGCAAGAGGTTTCAGTCATCCTTCATGTATTAGTAACACAAACTGTGGAGCAGCAGATAAATGGGTGCTGAGATAGAGCCATGAAGAAGAAGACCAGCAGAAGATTATTGATTTCCTTTTTGTTTATTCAGTGGGTAAGAAAAGCACATGGTTGGAAAAGATGGAACTATGGCTACTATTGCAGAAAATCAGATGAGCTAAATGAGATGAACTCATAAATGACTAGTAATTTTACTAATGACAAGATAGTAGCCAATTCTGCCTAATTTTACTGTCTTTAAACACAAAAATAATTTGTGCTTAATGTAGAAACAAATTCCAATGATATTGTTATATATAGATTTTTAAGAGTGAAACTTCCACCTTTAATTACTTCAATCTCAGTCTTCTCTCCATTGGTAATTAGGAATAATTTTTAAGTAGTCTTTTATCATTTATTTATCTCTCCTTGAGGTTGCTCCCTTACTAAACTGTAAAATCCTCCCCTGTCTCAACACTCCTACTCGATGATTTTGTATCAGGGTGGCAGGCCAGGACAGGCGTGGGATAAGTGGCAGCAAAATCTTGGCACTAATAGTAACCAAAGAAGACAATTAACACCAGGGGACGAGTTCAATGGACAGAAGAGAGGGAAATGGAGGCCAGATGTAATTAAGTTTAAAACGAGAAGAATAAATAAATACATAAAAAGGAAACTGAAGGCCTAGCATTGTTTTTGCAGGCAGCAAAGTCAGTCTTCAAATGTGGAGAAATGTTTTCTTTCAGCAGCCCCCAAGGCAACCCATAACCATACTTCTGGGTCCGCTTAAAGCTCCACTCCCTGACATGCTGAATAGTTCCTTGTGCTCTGCTGGGCCAAGGACTCCTGTCCTTGTCTAAAACTCTGAAGGTCATCTGTATGGGCTCATTGCCACCAAAAGTATCCGGGAGTCATGGGGAGGCGGATATCCCTTCAGCCTGGGTTTCCATACCCTCTAAAGTCACAGAACATTTATTTATTTGCAATTGTTTCATCTTAATCAAGTGTTCAAGTTGATTTCCTGGTACATTCTTAGCTTGTACTTGGGAAACAATGCTATGTGAAGATGAATCTACAGTTTGGGAACAAAATAAGACAAGGAAATGGATTGCAAATGAGTGCCTCATGAAACACTTAGGTAGTTTTATAAAATAACCCAAAGCTTTAAGCACCTGCAAAATGTCCCTTTCCATGAGTCCCTAGAGTTGCACAGAGCACAATTCATAAAGTCTTAGCTACAGTTCTTAACCGGGCCCATACCAATATACCCACGTATGGAACTCAGTGGGTTGCATGAACTTCAGTGAAAACAAATCTCTATTTGTACTGATTTCTAATTGAGATTTAGAATTTTATTCAATCCAGAATATAGGCAATAAGCCCCAATACTGCTAGTAATATCTGTGTAGTGTCTGTGACTTTGTAACCAATAAAAATCAGAAATTTTATAACAACATGACAGTTGTTGCACGTATCTAGAAATATTTACATTCAACCTGACTTCAAAATGTTGGTAATACTTAAGATATGTAATTTAGCATGTTAATTAAAAAGCATATAATATCATAATTTTAAAAATACACTCTAAAAATATATAATTCATTTCCTTTGTAACCCTACGCTACTTAAAAATGTTATTCTGAATCAAATAGGTTTCATGAGACTACAAAAAGGGCTCATGGTACGAAAAAATTTAAAAATCTCTTTTAGATCAAGTTTTAATGGGCAAAATAGGCTGATAGCTGGGCCCGTCAACCTCAAAGAGCCAGGTCAGTGTTTGAGTTCAAATTATTGTCACCAGGTTGGCATAAGATTGCCTAAATGCTGTGTAGGACTAATCTTGAGAGTGTCAGAACTTATTTGAAGAAGATATCTTTAAGATATCTTTAAAGTTCTGTTTTTGACAAGGAGAAGAATTGGCTCTGGGCCTTGATGCCCCATTGCCTGTGAAGGTTTAGGTTTAGCTCTTAAACCTAAAAATATGTCTAGGGAACTCATCTTCAAATCCATGTGCAAGAAAGGTGAGGAAGTAGGATCCAATTATCTCCAAAGGAAATAATTCAATCACAAGAAAGTATTAATAGCACCTTCCTATCAAACAATCACATAGAAATCAAGGACAAGTAACAAGCTGTAGCCAAATTTTTACTTTTTTTTTTTTTTTTTTTTTGAGACGGAGTCTCGCTCTGTCGCCCAGGCTGGAGTGCAGTGGCCAGATCTCAGCTCACTGCAAGCTCCGCCTCCCGGGTTTACGCCATTCTCCTGCCTCAGCCTCCCCAGTAGCTGGGACTGCAGGCGCCCGCCACCTCGCCCGGCTAGTTTTTTGTATTCTTAGTAGAGACAGGGTTTCACCGTGTTAACCAGGATGTTCTCGATCTCCTGACCTCGTGATCCACCCGTCTCGGCCTCCGAAAGTGCTGGGATTACAGGCTTGAGCAAATTTTTACTTTTTACACACTCATTCAGTATCCAGGAAGGGGTCTGTTAAAGCAAGTCTTCTGGGCTCCACACAGTCAGCCACTCCCCTCATGTCATCCTCCATTGAAATGGCACCAGGTTGCTCCTCAGGTTGGTAACCTGGCTCAGATGTCAACCTGAGCTTCCCATCTTGGTGGCTTAGCCTGGACACCAGACAATGACTGTCACTAACTCAGATGGTGCCGGTGCCATGGTCCATAGCACCTGGGAGAATCTGAGTCACTGCAAAAATACAGAAGGAGGCTGCATCTGGCATGGGCGTCATGTGGCCCACAGCCTCTCCAGTGTGCATCAATGAGATGTGTAACATGCCGTTCTTGGACCTCTGTTTCCTCATGTGTAAAGTAAAAGAAGGAGAGGATGGAGTAGACTATGCTTTTTAATGTTCCATATCCCATAATCTGCGGCAGTCTGCCACAGGGATCCCAAATACTACGCAGCTGGTGAACACGTACATGGATTCCCTTCATAGAGGGGCAGTGCTTTGAAACATCGCCCCCAGTGAATCAGAACTCACATGATATCAGTAGCACAGAGCCTGGCATCCAGTGTTAAATTTAAGTGGAATATCATGGTTTCTTTAACACTGTGAGGATCATCATTATTCAAAAAAAATTATTCCATACTAGCATCAATACAAATAAATTTTTCTATAATTCTTTCTAGAACTAAATTTAACCCTCTTAATCATTCAACCAGAAAGAGCAGGTAGGCCAGGCTTGATGTAGGCACTTTATAATCTTTACAAGTCATCTGTCTAACCATTTCATGTGCTGATTGGCTGGATTACTGAATGTTTTCTGTAATGGCTATATTTATCAACAGAATTTGCTTACAAATTCTGGGAAGAAACATTTTCCTAATGGCTGAATGGGAAATGTCTGTATAGACCAGTTGTCTATTTGTGAAGGGGTTATTATTTTTTTAGGGGCTTAGGAAGATCCCAGATATTCCACTACCAGACTGAAATCCCTTTATCTGGGGAGAAAAGCCTCGTAATGTTTTTTGTTTTTCCTAATAATTAATGATTCCCCAGGAGAAGCAGCATATTAATATGAATTCATATGGAGATGTAGAATCAATAGTAGATTATTCTCTGAAATGAATATTTGGTAGGGGGTTAGGATATTTAAAAGCTCAATGGGTAGGAAAAGAACACCAAAATTGCCTTCCACCTCCCTGCGACCACAGCAAGCCCTTCTTCTGCTGCTGGTTGATGACATTAAGAAGCCAGCTGTATTGCACATGACACTTAAAGGTTACTATAACTTGGAGTAAACTTAGTGTGATTAAAAAGATCAGCCATTTATAAATGTATTTGATTCTAATGGATTCTCTAATTGATTTTCATACCTAACATTTCTAATCACAACTCTGTCTCTAACTAATTAGATTATCGTTATCTCTTTGGGCCTTAACTGTAAATAAAGGAATTAGACTTCAGTGGCTTCCAAACTGTGCTCCATGGACCCCTTTCAGAGTCCTCTCTAGTGGGTGGGAGTGTGGTGAGGTAGGAGTAAGACAACCAAAACTAAAGTCAAGTGATTTCACCCCCACAAAGCAGGTATGTTCCAAGATTTTCTGAACACACACACACACACACACACACACAGAGAGAGAGAGAGAGAGAGAGAGAGAGAGAGAATTATATGGTCTCTGGAGGTCTGCTTTGGCATTTAAGTGGATCTGCTTTTCACAGTTTTTATCTCCAAGTCTGAGTAGATGGTACATGATGAAAAGTACAGAATCATTGATTCTAAATAAGGATTTATGCTGGGATAATGAAAATATTCTTAGCAACTCTTTTATTTATTGATGTCACCTTTATCTCAATCTGGATCAGGGTTTGTTGGGGAATTTCTGGTGCATAGTATATAGGATCAGAGGTAAAGATTCTCTCCATTGCTCTCATAACCTCATCTCTTATCTGATCACTAAATTAACAATTATGAAGACCTTCTCAACTTGCATGTGCCTGGGCATACTGGAGTTTGACGTCTGAGGATGGTTACAGGTGTACCTGAGACACAAGTCCTCTGCACCCTTGAATTGACAGAGTATGGCTGGGAGCGAGGTAGGAGGCAAAGCCATGGGCCAGTTCCCTCTTCCTGGAACAACTGTATCTATTTACCACACTCTTCCAGTACAAATATTTTCTACATGTGCCATTTTGGGGAAAAAGTTAGAAAGTACTAGTCTACGAAATGACGGAAAATCATCTTCCAAATTCTAGAGCTGGCAGCCCTAGGGTCAATGGAGGCCATAGACTGTGCTTTGTTCCAGCAGCCCCTTACTTTAAGAGGTTGAATGTGAATGCCTTTGCCACAGGCTTCACCACTGCCACTAAAGGCCATTGAGTTTTCAATCACTGGCTTATAAACTTTCAGCATGGCCTAGCCTCCTAAAACTAGTTCCCTTGAGACAGTATTTAAAAATGTGTCTTAGGGAGTTTTGATGGCTTGATCAGTTTAGGAAATGCAGCAGCCCCTGTAACACAAGCACATAGAAAAATTCTCAACTGGTTCTACTCATTTTTACATTGGTTATGGGCAGAGTTTTCTCTACATGCCCCATCCCACACTTGATGTCCAGGGTCCCTTAATTCTCTCCCATAGGTAACTTCTGTGTGCAGACTATCCTCTGGTGATGGTGGACTGGTAAGGGCCTTTCCCGTAGGACATTTCGTCTTGAAGTCTCTTCCTTCCACTCCTGCTTCCCCTAATGGAAGGTTCTTTTTCTCCTTCCTACTCGAAATCCCTCGAATCCATCTCTCTGCTTTCTTTTCTCCCATCCTCAGCCCCAGCTTTATAGTGTTTGAGAGTAGAAGATTTACTTCGTAAGCATATGCATCCAGGTCTTTCTCTCTTGCACACAGCCCCATGGCTTTTTGTTGAGTCTGTTTCTGCTTTGCTGTGGGCTGGAGAGAGAAGTCAGTAAGACAATACATAAAAATCCACAGCTTAAGACTGTGAGATAGTTCTAAATAAATCAAATAAGAAAGCCACAGGACCTATAAAGAAAATAATAAAATTTTATTGAACATAAAATAAAATTTGAACAAACGCAAAAACTTACTATGTCCTTGGATAGAAAGTCTAAACACCGTTAAAAAGTCAGTTTTCCCAAATTGATGTATGTATGTAATACAATTCCAATCAGGATCCCAACGGGGATTTAAAAAGATATGTAATTAGACAAATGTTCATATGTTACAATAAATGCCTCAGAATAGCCAAATAAATTATGAAAAGAAAAAAAAAAGTTGTTTAAAGAGAGAGAAGCAGCAAAGTGTTACTATCTCTATAACTTAGGTAGTGAGTATCTAATGTGCATTATTATTATTTTCTGTATCATCATGTTATAAAACATAAAAAAATTTCATAATTCAAAGCAAAAAGACCCTGTATGAGTTAGAACTATGTTCAGCTGCATATTAGAAAAACCCCAAATACATACGTCTTTAAAAAAACATTGTATTTTTCTCACACATAAAATAAGTCCAAAAGTAGAGAGTTGAGGGCTCCTGTGGTGTCCTTTACAGCCATCAGGAACCCAGGCTCTTTTTCTCTTTCCACTCTATGTTCTTAATGCATTATGTCCAATCTCAATACCACTTTATGGCTTTGGCCTGCATTTTCAAGTCCAGAAGGAAGACAAGAGTGCAAACAAGCCTTTACTGAAACCTCATACAAAACCTTCCCTCACATCTCCTTGGATAGCTTTTAGTCACATGATTAACACCTAAGGTTGAGGGAGGCTGAGAAATGACCTTATTCCAGGAGCATGTACCCTGCTAAACATTTATGCATTTTCTTCTCATGACACTGAGGTGTGTTTCATGGGATGCTATTAGGTGTTGCAGAAGACGACAAAAGGCTTAGGGAGAAATCTAGTGAACATGTTTAGGTAACATAGGAGTAAACAAAGAGGCTAAACAAGGTTCTTTACTGCAGATCTTCTCACAATTTCAAAATACTCCCCTAAACTTCCCCAGTGTGCCTGTAAGGGGAGGAAGGAGGCCTTAATAGTATCATACCTTTCATATATGGCAAGTTAGTTTTATTGGAAATAAAAATTAGAAAGCTTGATTGCCAAACAGTGATTTTACTTTCATGACTCTGACAGGAGGATTATTTCTCCTTCATGAGAGGGGCTACAAATTGGAACCTCACTACAAGTGTGTTTTGTTTACACTGCAGAGTTTTTTTAATTTGTGAATTGTTTGCTACCATTAAAAAAAAATCATGTTTCGGATGCAAATCCTGATTTCAGTTTTTTTGGACAAAGTGGGAGATCTGGCTTTCCTGGGCCACATTCCAGGTGGCAGTGATGGGCCAGAATGGTTCTAACAGCTGCCTCTCCAGCTCACAGTCCCCACCCTGCTCCTCACTCATTCAGGGGCCTGACTGGTGCCAGCAGCCACAGGATTTTGCAAACTCTGCTTTAGAAATTAACAATTTTCTCATTAAAGCTTTGCACCCTCACCACTTTCCTCGTGTCCCAGGCAGTTTCAAGGAAGTGGTTTGCTAATATTAATATACATCTATGAAGTCCTATCACAGCTTTCTGTGTTAAATTCACAGGAAAGTTAAACTACTGCATAAAGGTAAATGGATATGGTAAGAATGTTCCTGTATCCTAGGTGTTAGTTTGTTCCATCACCAAAGGTAGGGACCTGGATCAGCTCATTTCTTTAGGTCTTTCCTCCTCTGTCACCCTATGTCCTTAGTTTGATACTCTGCTAGCACCACATACCAAGTGCTTTGTTGACTGAATGGCTTTCTGGGCCCTGAGGGCGTGTGGGTTTGTGAATGTGCCCACTGCAATAGGAGGCACTCAGTAAATGTGAATTTCCTTCCTTTTTCCCTTCTCAATATGGTGCCCAACTGAATGCTGGCGATATCTGAACACTGGAATAGGCTGGCTCATTGTATGAGCAAAGAACAGCACAGCTCTCAATCCATACTGAATTTGGGTCCTCTTATGTAAAATCTCATTTTGAAAAATGCAATCTGCTGTTGCACCTCCCAGATGGAAACTATGAGAGAGTGTGTCTGGGATGTTCCATCATCTAATTCACTTGCTCTGTGTCAGAAAAAGCTGCAGAATCAATTGACATTTAGCTTCTCTGTTTAGGCACTTAAAATCTATTGTCATCAATGTCTACATTTATAGTTTCCAGGAAGACATTGTGGAGTTCTAAATCAAATGACAAAAACTTTTACTGGAAATTCTTGTGTCCGCAGGCTAAATTCAAATATACATGAATTTATAAAGGGTAATTAATAAATTTATAATGGTTTGGTTTAGCCAAAATGTTCAACTCATTATGATAACATTTTCTTACTGGAATTAAATGAGACAGAGAAGGACTAGGACAAAGTTTTCTTACCAGGTTATTTACTCAGTTTCCTATCTCAGATGAGAAAGGCTCAGCTCACTCTAATGGCTCACGGTTTGTCATGAGCCCCAGAAATATAATTTTGAAGTTTGTGTGTGCAGGAGGGGACATAAAAAGTTATGTGGCATCCTTCAGAATATATTTTTTTGTCCTTCCTGGGAACAATTGGGGTGACATTCCTGTGACATTCCAGGCGTCAAATGCACCCCACTGCTGAATTGTTTGCATTTGGCTGAGGAGAGAAACAGATCAGCTTTATTTTTGAAAAGTTCTCCAGGGTCTTTCATATCCAGGCAGAAGAGACCTCATCTTGATTTTAAGAACTCATCCAAAAGGTATGCATGCCTGTAGCTGCACGATCATTTATAATGACAGTATAAATCATATATCATGGTTATAGTAGTTTTCTGAATTTATAGGTGCTCTATCTTCAGAGTTGCTTGTAATCTTCCTGTTCATTGTTTTTTGTTGTTGTTGTTCTTGTTTTTCAGTATAATAAAGTATACAAGAACCTAAAGGAGTTTTCTCAAAATGGAGAGAATTTCTGCAAACAGGTCACATCTGTTCTTCAGCAAAGGTACAAAATGCACGTTTGCAATAAATGGTTTTTCCTCTTTAGTTGCAGCAAGTGATATGACTGGAGGAGTGATTACAAGCTGTCCTACTTTCCAGAATGTGGTGTTATATTTTGGTACTCGAGAGATTGCTTGAAGAATGATTCTCCCCTATTGCACATTTATCAACTGGATGCCATAAAAATCAAGAAACAACAGGAAGTAATTCTGCTTAGGAAGGCTCAGTCAAGTCTCTTCTGATTCCTCAGACTGGGTTTATTACCCTCTCCTGGGGCCCACTGTTGGATCTGATGCATACTCTCATTATTGCACTTTTCACACCAACAGCAATTATTAGTTTACATTTTTCTCTCCTCTAGAAAGGCAGAGGCTGTCTTACTCATCATTGTATGCTGACCTCTTAGAGCCTGGCTTTTTGATTTCCTTAGTCACTGTCAGGTGGATGAATGAAAAGTCACCATTTTCAGCATTGTCTTCTTAATACTAGGTGTGATCATGTGTAAAACTGTTCACTGTGCTGAAATGAGGACATTTAACTCAGTCAAGAAAGTTATAAAAGCCCTGCTTAAAATGAGAAAACCCAAGGACTGAATTTGGTCATAAGGGACTTTTTAGGCCTTTTCCCTACTGCTAGATAGCTCTGTAATAAGCAAGTCTAAAGAGACCTTCAGAAGAGACTGTTTAAACTATTTCACATTTTAAATATTGAATGTGTGCCATAAGACCAAAGACGCCATGGACTGATTGAATCCTGAATTAGTAGGTTGTAGGGGACAAAACATAATTTCTTTTCTCTCCCTTTTCAAGCTCTTAGTTGAGATACTCTTCTGAAAACAAGTTAGATTAACAAAAAACAAGCAGAAATTTATGAACACATGCTATACCCATCACATGGGAGAGGCCTCAGTTCCAAAGCATTTCTCTCTCAAGGCAGTGGCTTAGGGGTCATGCTTAAATAGTATCTCACCAAAGAGCCAGAAATCCTAATAGGGACAAGACAAAGAAGATAGCATCTTCGGGCTTCCAAAAGGCAGGAAAATGTGGGAAGGTAAATATATGGGAAGATTAAAGTCTGCTCCTAGATCCTCTGGCACCACTATCTCTGAGCAGATAAGCAAGTGTTGGACTGTCTTTAGGTGGGAAAAGCAGAGAGAGGGGCAGAGTTTTTTAAACTCAACAATCCCCAGCATTTTTGAGAGGAATGTTTTGGTTTCCTTCAAGGTCAAGACAAAAGGAAAACATTAGCTTTATCAGCACCAAATGAATGAGGCCAAAGAAAGATATGAGAGAGCTCAAACAGACTTTTATAAAGAACGAAACCAGGTTTGTCAAAAGGAGTCAAAAAGAGAAACATTTTAAATATGAAGTAACTTCTAACCTAACAGCCAAATTTTTTTTCATAGTTTATTTCTTATTTTAGTAAGATATACATAACATAAATATGCTATTTTAGCCATTTTTAAATGTACAGTTCAGTGTATTAAGTTTATTCATGATTTTTTTTTAATTCTTTTTTTTTTTTTTTTTTTTTTTTTTTTTGAGACGGAGTCTCGCTCTGCCGCCCAGGCTGGAGTGCAGTGGCCAGATCTCAGCTCACTGCAAGCTCCGCCTCCCGGGTTCACGCCATTCTCCTGCATCAGCCTCCCGAGTAGCTGGGACTACAGGTGCCCGCCATCTCGCCCGGCTAGTTTTTTGTATTTTTTAGTAGAGACGGGGTTTCACCGTGTTAGCCAGGATGGTCTTGATCTCCTGACCTCGTGATCCACCCGTCTCGGCCTCCCAAAGTGCTGGGATTACAGGCTTGAGCCACCGCGCCCGGCCTTTTTTTATTCTTTAAGTTCTAGGGTACATGTGCACAACGTGCAGGTTTGTTACATATGTATACATGTGCCTTGTTGGTGTGCTGTACCCATTAACTCGTCATTTACAATAGGTAATGCTATCCCTCCCCCCTACCCCCTCCCCACAATAGGACCTGGTGTGTGATGCTCCCCTTCCTATGTCCAAGTGATCTCATTGTTCAATTCCCACCTATGAGTGAGAACATGCGGTATTTGGTTTTCTGTTCTTGCGATAGTTTGCTGAGAATGATGCATCCATGTCCCTACAAAGGACACAAACTCATCCTTTTTTATGGCTGCATAGTATTCCATGGTGTATATGTGCCACATTTTCTTAATCCAGTCTGTCACTGATGGACATTTGGGTTGATTCTAAGTCTTTGCTATTGTGAATAGTGCCGCAATGAACATACGTGTGCATGTGTCTTTATAGCAGCATGACTTATAATCCTTTGGGTATATCCCCAGTAATGGGATGGCTGGGTCAAATGGTATTTCTAGTTCTAGATCCTTGAGGAATCGCCACACTGTTTTCCACAATGATTGAACTAGTTTACAGTCCCACCAACAGTATAAAAGTGTTCCTATTTCTCCACATCCTCTCTAGCACCTGTTGTTTCCTGATTTTTTAATGATTGCCATTCTGACTGGTGTGAGATGGTATCTCATTGTGGTTTTGATTTGCATTTCTCTGATGGCCAGTGATGATGAGCATTTTTTCATGTGTCTGTTGGCTGTATGAACATCTTCTTTTGAGAAGTGTCTGTTCATATCCTTTGCCCACTTTTTGATGGGGTTGTTTGTTTTTTTCTTGTAAATTTGATTGAGTTCTTTATAGGTTCTGGATATTAGCCCTTTGTCAGATGAGTAGATTGCAAAAAATTTCTCCCATTCTGTAGGTTGCCTGTTCACTCTGATGGTAGTTTCTTTTGCTGTGCAGAAGCTCTTTAGTTTAATTAGATCTCATTTGTCAATTTTGGCTTTTGTTGCCATTGCTTTTGGTGTTTTAGACATGAAGTCCTTGCCCATGCCTATGTCCTGAATGGTATTACCTAGGTTTTCTTCTAGGATTTTTATGGTTTTAGGTCTAACATTTAAGTCTCTAATCCATCTTGAATTAATTTTCGTATAAGGAGTAAGGAAAGGATCCAGTTTCAGCTTTCTACTTATGGCTAGCCAATTATCCCAGCACCATTTATTAACTAGGGAATCCTTTCCCCATTTCTTGTTTTTGTCAGGTTTGTCAAAGATCAGATGGCTGTAGATGTGTGGTATTATTTCTGAGGGCTCTGTTTTGTTCCATTGGTCTATATCTCTGTTTTTTTGGTACCAGTACCATGCTGTTTTGGTTACTGTAGCCTTGTAGTATAGTTTGAAGTCAGGTAGCATGATGCCTCCAGCTTTGTTCTTTTGGCATAGGATTGTCTTGGCAAGGTGGGCTCTTTTTTGGTTCCATATAAACTTTAAAGCAATTTTTTCCAATTCTGTGAAGAAAGTCACTGGTAGCTTAATGGGGATGGCATTGAATCTATAAATTACCTTGGGCAGTATGGCCATTTTCACAATATTGATTCTTCCTATCCATGAGCATGGTATGTTCTTCCATCTGTTTGTGTCCTCTTTTATTTCACTGAGCAGTGGTTTGTAGTTCTCCTTGAAGAAGTCCTTTACATCCCTTGTAAGTTGGATTCCTAGGTATTTTATTTTCTTTGAAGCTATTGTGAATGGGAGTTCATTCATGATTTGGCTCTCTGTTTGTCCCTAACAGCCAAATTGCTCTGGTTCCATGACAGAGAAAGCAGGAGGGGCCATCTGAGAGGGCATTTCTTTTATAAGAAAATATTGTTATCAGTCCCAAAGGAAATTATTTTAAATAAGACCAGTTATTTGTATGAATCCTACAAATTCAACTCATTACCTAGATTAGAAAGCCACCTTCTGCCTGCAGACCAGGAAGAATCTATGCATGTATCAGCCAGGCATATAACCTGGGTTGTAGTCATCTAGGCATTAATTATTTGGTATCTGAGAGTTCAAAATTAGTGCCTGGTAGAGAGCTGTGAAGATAGAAGACAGGCAATAGATGATGCCTGCTGGTAAACAGACTCAATAGTGAACTGAAAAACTCTGGGGTGGGGGGTCACTGCTTGAAGTCTGTCTCACTGTTTTTCCTTTTTCTAGATCACTCCACATCCCCACCTTGCCACCGACATCCACTTTCTTCATACAGTCAGAGCCTTCATTTCTTATTTTTGTTTTCTTGAAGTCTCTTCCTAGGGCTGCCATCTGCCCTGAACCTATTAATGTGTGAAACCCTCCAATCACTTATTCTAGAGTGACAAATATGTCCAGTGGGGAAGAAACACTTGGGTAGCTGAAGATATCTCCACTCATAGCTTTACCTCCTTATAGAGAAGAATTTAGAATTTGAACATCTCAAGAGTCTACTGGTTAGCAAAATTACAAGCACATTCCTGGATAAAGACTGTATAGTATGAGTACAAAGAACAGATCTAATGTTTTACCGAGATCAAAAAATATTATGCTACATATTAGGTCATTTATGTAATAAATGCTTTTCTGAACATTTTCTAAAGCTAAACTTGTACAATTAAATTATTTCCCCTTAGCAAGAAGCGATTTTTAAAGTTGTTTTGTATTGATTCCTGGTAAATGTACATTTGCAGTGTCTCCTTATCTTGAGCTTTCAAGTTTCCTCCCCTTGCTCAGCTTTTAGATCATGTAGTTAACCTGAAGGATGCTTGTCCACACTAAAAGAGATGGCATTTGGGAATAACTGTTTTCTAATGGACACAAATATTCTATTAATCTATGAATATGTGGCACATTATATACTTTTAGACAGCATACCTGTGTATTAGCAGGCAAAGACATAGGCCACTTCTCAGGGCTGGATCATTTCTCTCCCACACAGTAACGTGATTCTGAGGTCACTCCCTCTTCCTAGTGTGTTTGAACTGAGTCAACAATTATGTTGGTTATTTATTAAACCATATCAACAAGGATGGATGGTCACAGCATGGCTGGGATTACATTTGCCTCGACTCTCCCCATTCTGTGAAGTCAGAAATTCCTCCTCTAGATATACATTGGATAGAAGGCTGATTCCCACCAGCTATCTAGAAATGAGCCTTGGCCTTATTTTCCTCTTAAAGGTGGGCTTATTACATGTGAAACAATGGTAAGCTTCCCTTGTATTAGAAAAATACCTGGAAAGCCATTACTCTTCAAAAGAAGCTATCTTGTTACTTACGGTTACAGACAAGTAATGGGAAACCCAATAAGAAAGTAAAATGGTAGTCTTGGAATATATTCAGTAGGCATTTCCATTGAGGGTTATGACAGACAACGATGAAGGCAAATCCGTGACCAGCAGGATGCAAAATACAGTGAAGGAGGACATGGGGTTTTGAATGAGGGGTACCTGCCACCTAAAATGCATTCAGTAAATACTTGCAGACTGAATAAATAAATAAATGGGCTGGGTGCAGTGGCTCATGCCTGCAATCCTAGCACTTTGGGAGGCCGAGATGGGAGGATTGCTTGAGGCCAGGAGTTTGAGCCTGGTCAACATAGCACAACCCATCTCTATTTTCCTAAGAAATTTTTTTAAATAAATGAAAGATAGTTAAGAGTTTTTAAAAATTATTATACCTACATTATTAGAACAAGGCCTTTACTGTCCTTGGAGGTGTGCGTTTCCAGACCCCTTACTTCAGAGCTCCTGGAATGTGGTTCTGCTTGACAGAGCTCTGCGTTAGCACTTGGATACCAGAGGCAGCACCACAGTCAAGCTGCCAGGCCAGAGAATGTTTCCTTTCCAAACTCAGCTGCTCTCTTGCACTTATTCTGATTGAGTGGAGGCTGAGGCAGGAGAATGGCGTGAACCCGGGGGGTGGAGCTTGCAGTGAGCTGAGATCCGGCCACTGCACTCCAGCCCGGGCGACAGAGCGAGACTCCGTCTCAAAAAAAAAAAAAAAAAAAAAGAAAATGCAGTTGTTACTAAAACACCCTTTTGCCTGGATATTCTGCAATTCATGGTCATGCTTAGCTTCTTTTATCCAATTAGCTACTTCAGCTTCTTTTTTCGCAGTAGCGAACAGATTTAGCCAGAGAAACATAGCAGCTCCTACAATGTCTAATGCCAAAGTTATCAGGTTCACTTTAATACAATTACAGATCAGATTTAAAGAGACAAAGGTACATTCTCAGAAACACTTTGTGAATGTTTGGCTTCCTGCATCTTCACAGCTAATGTTTAAACAGGCTTTGACTGGAAAATCAATTGTTCCTCTGTACGGGAGTTTAAGATCAGGTTTTCAAATGCCAAGATCTGCTGCTCTGAACTTTAAAAAGAAAAGATTAAAAGAAGGAGGTATAGTTGGCCACTTGTTCAATCCATGATTCATTGCAGACACTGTCAACAAAGCAATAACAAATTGAAATTAAATATTTGAAAAATCATCTTCCACTCTACCGTTATCCTGGGTGACCTTAACTCCCACAGTTTTAGCTCTCTTGCATATTGATGATTTACAAATGTGCAGTACTAGGAACATGTCTAAACCGTACTTCAAACCATATATTTCACAGTATATTGGACATTTCCACCTAGAAGTCCCATGGAACCACAAAGTCAATATGTCCAAAACAGGGTTTATCTGCTCTTCTCCAAAGCTGGTCCTCCTTCTGGGAACCACTGCCCAGTCAATCAAGCTCAATGCCTGGGACCATCCATATCCATGATTCTGTCCATCTCAACTCATGACTAAGACCGTATTTCTCTCTTTGAAACCCCTTTGATATCCATAGCTTTCTTTTTATTTTATGGCCTCTTCCACTGTTCTGGCAAAACTCTCTCAAACTATTCTGTCTAGGAATGCTGCCTTATAGCCGTGGAGTTTGTATGCTACACAAAGGCACACGGCTGAGTGGGATGAATGGAGGCAGAAATCCAATCCACTCTTACCCCTTAAGCCTTTTACTCTGACAGAGCTGTGCCCCTTTAGAGGACGCCCGTTTCCAATCCAAGCAAAGTTACCTGAATCTGTGGGCTAGCTGAGGCCCTGTGCCTATCTTTAATGCACCTTTCACTCTGTAGCCATGACCCTGTTTAAGATCCTTCAAAGACTCCCATGACCTTTAGGATAAAATTTAGCCCTCATCATTTTATAAAAGGGCCTTTGAGATCTGAACTCTGCCTTCCTGTTTACTTTGTCTCTCTCCATCTCCGCATGATCCCTGCCTCTCTCCTTACTGAGCCACTTGCAATCCCACCCCACTTGTATCCCACTCACACTCCTGCCATCACCACCACTGCCACCACACGTGGGTCCCTGCATTTGCACAGGCTGTATCGCCTGCCTGGTAGATGTTTCATCACCTTCATTGCCTGGCTGCATTCAACACATTCTTTAAGATCCAGTCATCCTACCATGGCAGGCCTTCCTTAACTCCAGTCTCTAGTCTCCAAAAAATGCTCCTCAGTTCTATGTGCAGAATTAGTGCTTGCCTCTGTCGTAGCTCTTACAGCCTGCACTGTTATTCTCTGTTCACTTGTCTGTCTCCTTCCCTAGAGGCTGAACTCCTTGAGGGTCTTTGTGTCCCACGTGACTAGCATGGGCCTCCCGCAGAGTAGGCATTCAATAGATGCTTACTGAGTAAATGGAGACACTAATGTATGAGTGACTCTGTGCCTTCCAGGCACTCACAACGTTAAAGAAGATCAAGTTAGGCTATTTCTGAGGAGTCATAAGTGGGTATGTCAAAGACACTTACTGGCATAATATGTAGCATATTATTTTGAACAAAAGCTAGAAAAAATAATAAAATCACAGGAGAGACCATTTATTCAGCACAACCCATAGACCAGCCACTGTGTTAAATGTGTCTTAACTTGATCTCTTTAATTATCTCACAACCCACAGCATACATACTTCTCTCCATTTCTGATTTACAGATGGGGATATGGAAAATATGATACATTTGGATTCCTACCCAGCTCAACCCAGGCTCAGTGCCAGGGTATCCCCAAGTGGATAGGCAGTTTTGGGCACTGCTGTGGGGGACCCACCATGCTCAGGGGGTCCTGGTTCGGCCCCCTTTGCAGAGTCTTAGGGTCCTGTATGGAAAGGGACAGCAGCAGTCATGAAGCCCAGTGGCTTTCAAACCTTATAGCTCAAGGGGTTTGTGGGGAGCCCGCAGGGGCTACCTCAGGGGGTGAGGAGGAGGTTACATGGGCAGGGCTCTGCTTCCTCCTCACTCTTTCTCCCTTTTAATCAGATCAACTTGACTGGTATTTATAAGATACGGTGGGATTCTGTATAAAATTTTGTTTCCCTGCTAAAAAGTTTTGAAAACTGCCTTTCTCATCCACTTTATCTGAATTCCCTCACCACAATGCACCCTGTCCGCCCTTACCCCACACACTAATGCACTAAGCTTGGGAATGAACGCACACTTTAGGCTCTGAAGTTCTACAGCTGCCATCGCTCACGTTTACCCTGGGCCAGAGTGAGCCGGGTCTCAGTGAGACTCACAGACTAGACACTCAAGAAAGGCATCATTCAGGTCTTATCCTCCTGTTTCAGCATTTTTTATACTGTTCTCAGGAAGCAGAATTAAGACAATTAGTAATGCTGCACTGGGCTAGCAAGTGAGCCAGCCACTCCAACGACAGAGCGTCCATATGAAAATGTGTTTCAAGCTGCCGGTAATGAACTTTACAACCTGTTTGTAAGAGGAGTTTGTGATGGTCTTTCAAAAGACATACCAATGAAGTTTGGGTGGAAAATATCAGCACATCCACCCGCAAACCAGAAGCTGGTGCTGGTCCAAAGAAGGAACTTAAAAGATGTGTGATATCCCGACAGAAGAATTTGAGGTTACTAAAATTCCTTCTCAATTTATAATGAAGGGAGGACTCTGTCACCTGCTTCTTTCAAGCATGAGAAGGGCTTAGCCCTGTTTTATGTTTTTTAGAGATGGGGTTCTCATTCTGCTGCTCAGGCTGGAGTGCAGTGGTGCAATTACAGCTCACTGCAGCCTCAAACTCCTGTGCTCAGGAACTCCTCTCGCCTCAGCCTCTCAAGTAGCTAGGACTGCAAGTGTGTGCCTCCACTCTGGGCTAATTTTAAACAATTTTGTAGAAATGGGATCTTGATATGTTGCCTAGGTTGGTCTCAAACCCTTGGTCTCAATGATTCTCCCTCCTCGTCCTCTGGAGTAGATGGGATTACAGGCTCAAGTCACTGCTCCTGGCCTTAGCTCCATTTTAATTAATTCCTCATAGACACAGGGGGGCAACTACAGTTTGTTTTTTAAACTACTTTTCATTATCTTAATTTTACAAAGGCGGGATAGTCTAAAATTGATTACATGGTCACATATTCTTACAGTTTAATTTGTACTTTATCTAAAATACTGAATCTGTAACCAGATATTTTCCATCTCTCTTTTCTTTCAAAAAGATAATTTATTTTAAATTCTAAGTCAAACAGTCAAACATTGCTCTTTGACTTATCAACTGGCCTTCATTATTACTAATGAAATAATATTGACCAGCCTTGCATGCTGAGAGAAAATTAGAATATAAATGGATTAAAAGTCAGGGCATGTCATTTTCTTGGTCCAGAATCTTTTTTAGGGTATTAAAAAATTTTTTAATTTTTAATTTTTGTGGGTATATAGTAGGTGTATATATTTACAGGGCAGGGTCCAGAATCTTTAAAACCACTGGACTATTCTGAGATTGGGTTGCCTATCAAAATATATATGCATCACCAATGCAACAGGCCAAGACAATTGCTTGGAGAAGGCATTTTAACTTGTATTAGCTATGGTGGCAGTAGAATGGAAAGAAAAAAATGGGAAAGGGCTAGAGAATTAAGCACAATGTCTTTACAAGCTTGTTTCTGACTATTTTAATGAGGGAATGAAAATTTCACATCTCAATGTGAGATTAGCTCTGCTCTCTCTACTCCCTTTGCATGTGGTACTTTTTCAGCTTGAACCGAGATAAAGCACCTCCTTTTGAGAGATGAGAAGAAATCATTCTAAGTGGGGTATGCCTTGCTGCCTCTGCCTTGGGAAAACACCTAGGTCATTTTATTTCTATTTAGCAGGCATCCTGAAAGGATACATATATTGCCTCATTAGACCGGAAGCATGGAAGAGCCGTGGAAGTGTTTGTTTCCATTTACAAACATTCTGACTTACAAAAATAACAGCTTTCTTCACGCTTGCCACTTGGAACATGGCTTCGTATAAAAGAGCGATTCTCTCAGGGGAAGAATTTAACCGTTAACATCTGTTGAGATAAAAGCCATTCAGGGCTAAAGGCCTGGGAGAGGTTTCGTTATATCTATGCAGAAAGAGTGCACAGTGACACTGTCCCACACCCATCCTCCCCACTGCATTTCATTTCCTTCTGTCTTGCAGAGTAATTTGCTCAGGTTCCCAAACTGGTCATTAGGATTTAAAATGCAAGAGTAGATGATTGCAGCCTGCTTTGCTTGGTTGATTTGAATGCTAGTTCTAAACCCTTTGGGGTCATCAGTAAGTTACAGGCAGAGAGAGAGGGTACACTCGTGCTGTTCAGAGAGGCAGTGTCCAACTCACTCCAGCCCAAAGTGTTAGCTCGGTAACATTTGCTGTCAGAGCCCCCATCCTTCCCACTTTGCCAGACCCTCAACATCCCCACTTCCTATTCCCCAAATGCCTTGCAACTGCACAGATGCCTTTGGAATAGGCCCGGAAGCTCATTATGTCTGCACCGAGGCTGCTGTGAATTGGGACTCCAGCTACACAGCCTCCAGGAGCTGTGCTGATTCAGAACACTGCAATTAAAGGTGAAGTGAGAGGCGGTATCCATTTTTGAAAGCACTTTTGTTCCACTTCTCCCACAATTCTCCATCTGCAATCTCTTCCCCAAAACTTCAGAGGTAGGAAAGAGGTGTGGTTAAGCAGGCAGGTTCCCCAGCCAGATTGCCCAGGGCTGGAATCTAAGTCTGTCACCATCACTTCCTTCCTGTGTGCCCTCAGGCTAGTGACTGACCCAACTCTCTGTGCCTTGGTGTTCCCTTCCATGAAATGGGTAGACAGAGTATACCTGCCTCACGGGTTATCAGGGATTAAATGAGGAAATATACCTAAAGCACTTAGAATGATGCCTAGCACATTGTAAGTGCCCAGTAAGTGTTGGAGGTTCCTGTTTCTTGCCTAGAGAGAACACAGGTCAAGCATCAGCATGTCACAAAGGTGATGCAACACCTTTGTCAGGAGACCACTGTTTGGACACTCTCTTTATGTGCAATATACAGGAACTTTTAACCTATATACCATTCTATAAACCCACAGATCTGCCCTGCTGAAGATTTCTAAGGTACTTGTCTGTAAAGAGAAGACTCCCAACACAAGAAATGCTGTGTGGTAGTTGAACCTCTTTAGGCTGGTTTCCTATTATGCTCAAGAGAAAGCCAGCAGAAACACCGGGGCACAGGAGAAAAGCTGGCCAAACTAAAAAAAAAAAAAAAAAAAAAAGCCCCAAATCACCTCAAAGTGAACAAGCACCCCTTTTTCATACCACCAAAGCCCAACTTTTTTTTTCCCCAAGTGGAATAAACTTAACAACATAAAGAAAAGCAACACTTCTTTCTGGTGTCCTTTTTAGGTCTGCTTAGCCTCAGAAACACCTTTGTATAGCCTGTAAGAACATTCTGAAAGTAGAATGGAATTCTGAGGAAGAGGCTGTGACTGACAGCATTACCTTTCCTGTTAGAAACCATTCAGGATTGTTCTAGAGCCAAAGGACAAGAAATCTGGGGATTCTTCCTCCCACACCATCCCCACCTCTGTGTATTCCTTCTGAATACACAATGATCACATTAGAAGAATTAATATTTAGTAAGAATGATTTTTGTGCCTTGCACTGAGCTGAACATTATAAAAAGCATTATCCTATTTAATGCTCTTTGTGCTACTTCTAAGAAAGAATGCAATGCTGGAAAGAAAAGACCTAAACAGCCCTCTGGTTAGCTTTCCTGGACTCAGAAAGGGTTTATGTGTCTAGCTATTTCAAGTGCTAGACAGCAGTGTGCTCTAACATCAGGGCTGAGCACAGCTCAAACTACAGAGACTGCATCTAAACAGCTTGTTCATTTACAGTTCTCAAAAGTGGTGAGGTAAGAACAAGTCTATGGCAGAGACCAGTAAGAATTCCAACCAGGACCTGGTGGGAAGTCCATTCACTTATTCATTCATTCATTTGTGACATACATGCTGAGTGCCTGTTGTGTGCCAAGCACTCTTCTAGGCCTAGGGATACAGCAACGAACAAAGCCATTCTTGATCCTTATGGAACTGTTCACATCCTAGGGGTGTTCACCAGAGTAAACTAAAAAATTATAATGTGATACAAGATACAATAAGACACAAATAAAACTGTAAGGGGAGAGTGGCGAGGATCCTTTTTTAGATGGGGCAAACCTCTGCGGTGGTGATGTTCGAGCATCTTCTGTTGGGGATGACACAAAGGAGAATACCATGCGGCTATGTAGCAGAAGCACTCGGCAGAGGCCACAGCAAGTGCAAAGGCCCTGAGGCAGGATGGCAGTTGGCCACTGAGTAGGAGTAGAATCAGCCAAGTTGTGACTGGCAGGAAGGGAAATCAGAGAGGCTGCCAGAGTCACGTGATGCAGAGCTTTACAGGTCAGCAGCAATCGTTCCAGACATTGAGCCCCTAGTAGACTTGGGCTCTTAACACATTTTATTTTTCATAAAACCCCCTTTAAGTAGGTCATATAACTTCTTTTTAACAGTACCTGAAGCCACTCCTACTGAATGATAGAGATTTCCTGGGGTTCCAGAGCATCTGAGTTCATCAAGGGTGATGGTCTCTCCCAGTTGGCTGTTAACCAGCACTCTCTTTTTCTCTCTCTTTCCATCAACTGGGACATATTCCTAGAGCAGAGAAATCTATTTTTAAGTGCAATGAGATATTTATTGACTGGCTTCATTGTCTCAAAATACTGGCCTCAGCCTTTCCTTATGTCTGGGCAAATTCTGACACCAAATGGTTGTTTTCTGCAGCTAGGCCTTAACATACATCCTACAATGACTTTCTTACAAAAAGTGATAAAATCAACTTAAAGCACAGCTGTACTAACAGAAAAAAAAAAAAAAAAGAATAGTAATTTAGCAATAGATCAATAGCCCATCATCTCTGGATTTCATTTTATAGAAGAGGGCTGTCTTTCTTTCCTCAGTCTGTGACATGGAGTTAATTTGTGTGAAAACATGCAGGTATTAGACTAGTTGTTAGAGAGCTCTGGGATTGTTTCCCAAATGAAATAACATCATAAATAATTCTAAAAATACAATAAAAATAGATTAACAGACTGAAAAATGCAGTGAAAACTCTTAGGGTCCATATTAAAAGGGAAAACATAATATAAATTGAACTTAATTCCCTACATTTTTATTCTCTGTAGTCATAAGTGATATGAAGATGCCCTCATTTTAGCTATAGATGGTCCTATAAATAGGACATGGTAAAATAGGTTTAAGATGAGAGTGATTCAATCTATCCAAAAGAACCAAGGGGTTTGCTTTTGGAGGGCATGCCCGGACTTCCTACTGAGCCTTGTCCTGCACAGAAAGTAATAGAAATTCATTTTCTAAATCTGGTGTTGGCTACCACTGCAGATTCCCATTAGAAAGTTACTGCTTGGTTAATCCAATCGTAATTTATTTTATTGCCAATGATTATAATCTAGAGCTAATCTGATTAGTGCTAATATCCTGAGATCAGTAGGACAGTTTTCTGTTCCTTACTAGTTGTATTTGTTTTGTTTTTATTTTTGTTTAAGGTGGAGTCTCGCTCTGTCACCCATGCTAGAGTGCAGTGGCATGATCTCGGCTCACTGCAACCTCCGCCTCCTGGGTTCAAGCAATTCTCCTGCCTCAGCCTCCTGAATAGCTGAGACTACAGGCGCCTGCCACCATGCCCGGCTAATTTTTTTGTATTTTTAGTAGAGATGGGGTTTCAATGTGTTAGCCAGGATGATCTCGATCTCCTGACCTTGTGATCTGCCCGCCTCGGCCTCCCAAAGTGCTAGGATTACAGGCGTGAGCCACCACGCCTGGCCAATTGCATTAGTTTTTAGGGCCATCATAACAACGTACCACAGACTTAGTGGCTTAAACAACAGAAGTGTATTGGCTCACAGTTCTGGAGGCTAGCAGTCAGAGGTGCGTTCTGAGGGCTGTGAGGGAGAATTTGTACTGTGCCTCTGTCCTGGCTTCTGATGATTTGCTGGTAATCTTTGGCATTCCTTGGCTTGTAGATGCACCACTCAGATCTATGCCTTCATGTTCACGTGGCATTTTCTCTGTGTACATGTCTGTTTATGTCCACATTTTCCCTTTATATAAGAACACATCCATATAGGGTTTGGGCCCATCCTAGTGACCTCATCTTAACTTGATCATCATCTGCAAAGACCCTATTCCCATATGAGGCCACATTCACAGGCACTGGGGAGTAGGACTTCACCTTCTTCTTGGGAGACACAATTCAACCCATTAGTGTGATGTCAAAGGAGCTTAGTTAAAAACTCTTCCTTTGGGCCCGGCACAGTGGCTCATGCCTGTAATCCCAGCACTTTGGGAGGCCTAGACGGGTGGATCACCTGAGGTCAGGAGTTTGAGACCAGCCTGACCAGCATGCTGAAACCCCGTTTCTACTAAAAATACAAAATTAGCTGGGCATGGTGGTGCGTGCCTATAATCCCAGCTACTTGAGAGGCTGAGGCAAGAGAATCGCTTGAACCTGGGAGGTGGAAGTTGCAATGAGGCAAGATTGTGCCACTGCACTCCAGCCTGGGCAACAAGAGGGAAACTCCATCTCAAAACAAAAACAAAAACAAACCTCTGTCTTTTTAGGAGCCTGTTGGATACCCTTCAGGATTATGCTTAAGGACAAGAGGATCCTTGTAGTAAACAAATCATCTCTTTATGTAGGCATTACATTTTCAGCCTGACCCCTCCTTCGTGCATACATGTGTGCATGTGTGCATCTGTGTGTGTGTTTGCTTGATTTCTAGCCAGTGCATCCTATTTTTTTTTTTTTTTTTTGAGATGGAGTCTTGCTTTGTCGCCCAGGCTGCAGTGCAGTGGCATAATCTCAGCTCACTGCGACATCCGCCTCTCATGTTCAAGCGATTCTTGCACCTCAGCCTCCCAAGTAGCTGGGATTACAGGCTTCCACCACCACACCTGGCTAATTTTTGTATTTTTAGTAGAGATGGAGTTTCACCATGTTGGCCAGGCTGGTCTTGAAGTCCTGGCCTCAAGTGATCTGCCTGCCTTGGCCTCCCAAAGTGCTGGGATTATAGGTGTGAGCCATTGCGCCCAGCCCAGCACATCCCATTTAACTAGTCTTTTTCTAACAGGGCAAACCTGGAAATTAGCTATGCCAAAGGACTTCAGAAACTGGCAAGCAAGCTGAGCAAAGCATTACAGAACACGAGAAAAAGGTAAGTATTGTGGCAGAGGTAAGGCAAAATCATCCCTTTTTTTCATTTGTTTTGTTTTCTTTCGAGATAGGGTCTTGCTCTGTTACCTGGGTTAGAATACAGTGGCACAATCACAGTTTACTGCACCCTTAATCCCCCAGGCTCAAGCGATCCTCCCACCCAGCCTCCCATATAGAGTAGCTGGGACCATGCCCTGCTAAATTTGTTTTTTGTTGAGACAAGGGCTTACTATGTTGCCCAGGTTGGTCTTGAACTCCTGGGCTCAAGTAATCCTCCTGCTTTGGCTTTCCAAAGTGCTGGGATTACATGTGTGAGCCACCACACCCAGCAAAATCATTCTTAAAAGTAGTAAAAAGTGACATATGTTCCACTCCAGCTTCCTCTTCTAAACATGGCAAGTACATCACATCAAGCATGGCTTCCAGTTCTTGGGCACTTACTGTGTGTATGCACTGTGTTAATGCTTTACTGATACCCCCATTTAATCCTCATCAGAACCCTTGAGAGGTCTTGTTATCCCTGTTTACAGATAAGGACTTGAGACTTGGAAAGTTCAAGATACTTCCCCCAGTCACCCAGATCATGAGTTGCATAGCTGGATTCTTCCTCAGTGTTTATGACTCCTAAGGCCACATTCATAATAGGCCTTGGTAATGACATTTAACTTGGGAAGTGGTGTTGTAAAGTCAGATTGTCTTGGAGTCAGGAAGTATGAATCCTATGTTTTCTCTATTCTATGACCTTTGACAAGTAACCTGGCCTCTGTGTGCCTTTATTTCTTCCTCTGTTGGAGAGAGTAATAATATTTGCTCTATTGTGTGTGCGTAGGCATATTAAATGAGATCATGTGTGTGACGAGCTTAGCACATTATGTGCTGAAAGGTGTTGGTTCACATTCTTTTCAATATATTGCAGCACTAAGAATGAAGTAGTTTCCTTTATTGGGAGAGAGAAGAAAGATACCAAAAATAGTTCATTCGTGGTAATTTGCTACAAAGATTCTTGATTAATACATGTAGACATGCCCTTGAACTGGCAGTGCCATTGTAGAGGTCTCTTTTGATGATGAAAGAGATAAAGAGGGGAAAGGAAAAAAAGAAGCCTTCTGGAGCTCATATTTCTATTCTTCTTTAGGCATCAGCCATAATAACAAATGGTGACTTTGAAGGTGCTCTAGCTTTATTTTTATTTTTAGGACAGTCTTTTAGTAGACTACAGTAAACCAGTATAGCACAGTGGTTGAGTATAGATAGACTGCCCAGGTTTAAATTCTAACTCTACCACTTACCGGGTGAATGACCTAGGACAATTTATCTTATCTCTCAAGATCTCTTTAAAATAAAAGTAAAGCCTATCTCTTATGGCTGCTGTGAGAATTAAATGCCGTAATAGAAGAAGTATGCTTAGCAGAGTACCTGGCAGGGAACGAAAGCTCTGCGAATGTCCATTATGTTTTTGATTCGAATTGCCTCCTGAGGAATGAGAGGTATAGGGGTGTAGGGGTGTGTGTATTGTGCTGCAGCTGTGGCATCCAGCAGAATACTACCAAAGAGTTGGCAGGTCCAGAATGTTAGGCCAACTGGGATTAGTACAGTATTTAACAGTGAACATTAGTGAATTTTTATCCATACTCAAATCTGTGTTAGGTACTACAGATATCTTATTACTTCATTACTTCTAATTCTCTTTCTTTCTTTCCTTTCTTTCCCCTCCCTCTCTCCCTCCCTCCCTCCCTTCCTTCCTTCCTTCCTTCTCTTTCAATTTTTACCCCGTCTTTTCCCAGGTGTTGACCAAGTTACTTCTACTTTAAAAGATCAGTTAAGTGAGGGCCAGAGATTCTTCCAAGGTCATGCAGAAAACAAAGGGGGAGCATCTCCATTCAGACACAGGCCCTTCTGAGGCCACATGCTTGGTCCTGTCCTGATACCCAGCTCCTCCAAGGGGCAAATGTCAGATACTCTACCCTAAAATGTGCCTGACTTCATTTTTTAAAAATCAGCTATATTGAGTTTTAATTTACATGCAATAATAAGCACCCGTTTTAAGCATATGATCTGATCAGTTTTGACATATGTAAATACCCTGTGTAGCCACCACTAAAATCAAAATGTGGACATTTTCATCACACCAAAAGATTTATCATGCCTGTTTGCGCTCCTTCTCACCCAATCCCAAACAACCACTGATCTGCTTCCTGTCAATATAGATTCATTTAGTGTTTTCTGGAATCTCCTATAATTGTAAGTACATAGCAGGTATGCTCTTGTGCCTAAGCTTGTATCTGGCTTTGGATGCGTAGAAAATCTGGCATCTTTTGGTCTAGTTCTCTTATTCTTAGACTGCAGGATGCAAACTAAGGCATTTTGAGGCAAAACCTCTGCACCATTCTGATTAAGGCAAGGATGCAGATCCACCCCCTTCCTCTTCATCAGAATCTACACAGGCCTCTGTACTTGGGGTTTCTTGATGTGACTGGACTTACTATCCTGACTTGAAGGCAGACAAGATGGGGCCACTGTGGGAGAAAAATGACATCACACTTCCTAATCCTCCCACTATGCCATGAGGGACTGGGTAGCATTATCCTTTGTGTTAAAGTGAGATACTGCTTATAGGACCATAAACTATCTGAGCTATTGTCTTCAAACCCAGCAGGGAACAGGAGCCGGACTCCAACCCCAAGGACAGCAGCAGGACGTGAGCAGGGCTCTCAAGCCCTTTATCACTTAACTTTTCTGAGTCTCAGTTTTTTCATACCTATGTGTATCCTATGACCAACCTGTTCTCACCCTTGGCTATTTTATTTCCCCTATTTTATTTTATTTTTATTTCTTATTTTTTTCTTTTTGGTGGGGAGAGGGGCTCAGGGGATAGGGTCTTGCTCTGTTGCCCAGGCTGCAGTACAGTGGCATGATCATAGCTCACTGTAGCTTCCTGGGCTCAAGCAATCCTCCTACCTTGGCCTCCATAGTAGCTAGGACTATGGGCATGCATCACCACACCTGGCTAATTTTCAAAATTTTTTTGTAGAGAAAAGTTCTCGCTGTGTGTGTTGCGCAGGCTAGTTTCGAACCTGTGGCCTCAAGTGATCCTCCCACCTCAGCCTCCTAAAGTGCTGGGATTTACAGGCACTTTAGGAGACTGAGGCAGTGCCACCACGCCTGGCCATTTCCACTATTTTATACAGATATGAAATAGGAAATGAAAATCTAAATGAAAAATGACTGGAAAAAAAAGCAGTATATATAATGAATATAGCGCAAATAAATGTATTGGCAGAATTTAATCTCACAGAGAAATTGAAATAAGGTTAGGGAAGTGAATGCAATTGTTGAATGTGGTGAATCAGATGTGATGCTGTATTTCTAGCCAGCACATCCTATTTCCTAGGAAAATGACACTCACCTTTGTTCCCCACTGTTTTTGCCTTTAGCTGTATCAGCAGTGCCTGGGCCTGGGCCTCAGAGGGAATGAAATCCACAGCGGACCTGCATCAGTGAGTTCTCCCACCCTGGCCTTTCTCCAACTCTAAAGGGAGTCATAAATATTTAAAGTGGGTGTGCTACAAATATTCCACTTCCAGCTTGCACTGAATTGATGTGCCAGAACACACTACTTTGTTTCCCCAGAAAGTAATTTGGAAAGTAGATATAAACCCTGATATTATGCTTCTGTGTCTTTTATGTTTTATTTCCAGAAAACTTGGCAAAGCAATTGAATTGGAAGCAATAAAACCGACTTATCAAGCCCTAAATGTACAAGAGAAGAAGAGAAAATCAGTGAGTCCAAACCTTTCTTTACTTTTCCTGTTTAAAGCAAGATTCCTGTGTTTAGCCCAGAAAGGAAAAGGTGATCTGAACGTGGTACCAGGTTTCAGGAATTTATCCTAAAAATAAAATAAATGAATAATAAAAAACACAAATCCAAGATTTATGTACAAGGATGTTTGTTAGAGCATTGCTTATAATAGTGAAAAACTGGAAACTACTGAATCATTCAAAATAAATTGTGATAAATTCAAGCAATAGAATAATTTGCAACCATTCAAAATCTTATTGTAGAAGAATTTAATCACATGGGGATTGTTTTTCACAGTATACTGTTAAATAAAGCAGAACAAAAAAGTCTAATTTATACAATCTCAACTTCATAAAATGAATATGTATATATTATATATGTATAGAGAAAACTGGCAGAAGCTTCTCAAAATGTTAATGAGTGATCTTTAGATGGTGAAATTGGAGGTTTTTATTTCATTTTTATACTTTTTTTGCATTTTAAAAACAATTTTATCATTCTGTTTGTAAATAAGAGAATGATAAGCACAATTTTTACAAAGATGTTTTCTAGCTTATTAGCTTGGTATTATGTAAAGGTAATAATGGGTACAATCCTCAAATATCCTAAAAATTACAGAAAAATAATTCAACATCCTTTCAGGGGCACCTGGTCCTCTGATAGCAGATCCTCTACTCTTTCTCTGTGCCTTTCCTTCTAGAACAGTTTTTCTTTCTTTCTTTCCCTCCCTCCCTCCCTTCCTTCTTTCCTTCCTTCCTTCTCTTTCTTTTTTTTTCTCTCTCTCTCCCATTCTTTCTTTTCCTTTTTTTTTTTGACGGAGTTTTGCTCTTGTTGCCCAGGCTGGAGTGCAATGGCATCATCTTGGCTCACTGCAACCTCCACCTCCCGGGTTCAAGCGATTTGCCTGCCTCAACCTCCCGAGTAGCTGACATTACAGGCGTCTGCCATCATGCCTGGCTAATTTTTGTATTTTTAGTAGAGACCAGGTATCACCATGTTGGTCAGGCTAGTCTACAACTCCAGACCTCAGGTGATCTGCCCATCTCGACCTCCCAAAGTGCTGGCATTACAGGCGTCAGCCACTGCCCTTGGCCTAGAACAGTTACATTTGTGTTCCTTTTTCTTTTTCTTTGTGTATTATTCAGTAGTTAAGCACTTTATACTCTACTTCTAGGCAACATAATTGGGTGTTTAATAAACACTGCTTGGCTGTCATAGGGGTAGGGTTATGGTCACTGTTTGTTTCAGGACCAGGTGCAGGTAAGATGTTTGTAAGCTGTGGTAGGTGGTCCCTGTGAAGGGAAGGGGTGGTGGTTAAGGGGGAGTTTCAAGGAAATACAGTCAGATAAAGCACATCCTCAGGGGCAAGTCAGAAGGATGAGGAGAGGTATGAAAGTTCTGATGGAAGAGAAATGATTTTTAAAAATTTTATTCAAACTCATTAAGCTGAGTCAGGAAGTGGAATTGATATTTGTATGTACATAGGTATATTTTACCAGAAAGGATGCTCTATTCAGTTTCAGGTGATGGACAGAACTTGATGGGAATTACTAGCAAGCAATATAACCTGCCTTAGCAAGCCAACTTAATAAAAACCAATTACTAGTCTATATTTCATTGATTACAAAATATTTTTCACACTGCATAATATAAGTCATTAGCATTTCTTTAATATTTACCATAAATGAGGCATAGTCCTGTGATAATTGATCACAGTGCTTTAGTTAATGGATGTCATGACCACCCCCAAACTACTGGTCCTGTTTTTCTTCTTTTCTGCATTGCCCCTCTCCACTGCACTCCACCATCCCACTCTACTCTCACAAAAGATTAGATTTGATTTTCTAAAGTGAACTTGTTCCACATTCCAGCCACATACATGAAATCAAAAGTGGCATAGTACATAAAATATTTTCATTGTGTCTGTTACAATGAACCATATACTCTAAATTGAACCAACTGGAAAAAAATAAAAGTGTAGCATTCGCTAGATCTCAGAGTGGTTGAATAATGGCTGATTGCTGGGTCTGTGTTCCGGGGAAAAATGTTCTTCTGTAACTTCCATCAGATCCTCCTGGGAAGTTGTCAGGATCATTTTCATCATTATTATTACTGCCTCTTTGGCTATTTAAAAGCAAGGGAAAAAGTTAATTATGATTAAGAGTTCAATATCTTTGAAATTAAAGCAATATTCACTTCAGGGGCAATGGAGACACATAGTAAAATTGGCACTGTTAGGACTGTTACCAGTTTTCACGGTGTTGAGGTTTTTGCTGCATGGATTGACATGGAAGATGATGTGATGGGACTAGCAACAATATCAGCTCATGCAAGGGCCTCTTGCACATGACTGCACATGTTTGCATGCTTTTTACATTCTTATAGATTAGAAATAATTATTTTACTAAGTCCTGTTACTCGACACAGGGATAAGATAATTTGTCTAATATGTCCATTGTAGGATCTTGAAATTCCCATGAATTGTAATAGTGATTGATAAGCTAGTACTGTGACTGTCTTAGTTCAGGCTGCTCTAACAAAATACCATAAACTGGATAGTTTATAAATAATAGGAATTTGTTTCTTACAGTTCTGGAGGCTGGGAAGTCCAAGATCAAGGCACCCGCACATTAGCTGTCTGATGAGGGCCCACTTCCTGGTTCATCAGTGGCTATTTACTCACTGTAACCTCAGATGGCAGAAGTGGCTAGGCAGCTCTTGGAGTCTCTTTTATAAGGGCACCAATCTCATTCATGGGGGCTCCACCTTCATGACCTAATCATCTCTCAAAGACTCCACCTCCAAACACCATCACTTTGAGGGAATAGGTTTCAATCTATAAATTTTAGGGGCACAAACATTTAGTCTATTGCAGTGACTAAAGAAGAAGAAAGCAAAGCTTTGTTTCCTTTTTCCTTCTTCAATAGCTTGACAATGAAGTTGAAAAGACAGCAAATCTTGTCATTAGCAACTGGAATCAGCAAATTAAGGCAAGTATCCACAGATATCATTTGTGTAAACTCAGTTTTTAGAATTGAAGTGTTTTGCTTTCATACAAATGTGATGACGTTCTAGCATTAGTACTTCTAAGTGCTAACTGAAGAGAAAAATGTTTCCTTACCTGAGTTGTTACATAGATATATTTTTCACCAAACCAATGGAAGTGCATGGCTCTAAATATGATTATTTAGAACTTATTATGTGCTAAGTGCTCTACATTTATGTATTTAATCATCACAATAACCCAATGTCATATGTCATTGTGCATTGCCCCATTTTACAGATTGGGCAATGGAGATAGAGAGAGTTGAAGTAATTTTCCCAAGGTTACAGAGCTGGTTAATGGTTGAATCAATGGTTGTCATAAGTTGGGTTCCAGGGTCACTGCTCTTAATCATTACATTATGCTGACTGCCATTCTGTATAATTTGTAACTTACAGCAAATGATAAACACTACCTGGGTTTTGTTTTTTTTCATTTGTAGAAAGGTGTTAGTGATATGTACATCACTAGTAAGAGTGGCCCAGTGAGGGGTGGGTAGTGATATGTAAAAGGGGATGCATATATCAATTGCATGAGTATGTGGGGTCCGCTTTTTGTGCACAGCACTATTCTAAGACATAACTTTTTTTCAAGTAATTTAAAATTTAGTTGGCTAGATGACATATGTGCAGGAAATAGGGAGTACATTCTAAGGAGAGGAATTACAATCTGATGTGGGAAGCTAGAGCATATCAGTATGAGTTCTGAAGCAGAGAAAATAACAGATGGGATCCATATGCACAGAAGATTATTCTAGAACAATGTAGTATAGGAGGAATTCATTTCAGGTAGAAAGGACTAGCAGTAAATCTGCTAACAAGACTCAATGAACCCCTCTGAGAAGACTTGTTCTGTAAGTGTTGAAATCCTTTTTCATCTCCAAAGCGTTAGTGCCCACAGAGAACCTTTACAAGTAAACAGCCACTGATGCCAAATAACTAGAGATAAACGCCCTCAGAAACAGGCAAACTTGGTGTTACTTCCAAAGCTTCTGCCAAAACTGAGGACTGACTCCATAAGACCAAGGACATTAATAAAAAGTGTTTGATGTAAGTGAATTTCTATGTCCACAGTAGTTACAATGGTAAAAGGATGCTCATGAGAATCACTTTTATAATAAGTCCCAGCAACAGTGTCCAGTCATTTGTTTTTAGTTTTGCCATGGATTTTATGAGTTTTCTTTAAAAGGAATTGTTTTTTATTTTTTTAAAGAAATAGAGACAGGGTCTTGCTATGTTGCCAAGGCAGATCCCGAACTCCTGGGCACAAGGGATCTGCCCACCTTGGCTTCCCAAAGTGTAGGGATTACAGGCATGAGCCACTACACCTGGCCTTTAAAAGGATTTGTTTTTAAAAATCCATTTTCTTTAAATATTCAGCTTTCACAGGAATTCAGTACAATGAATCAAAAGCCAGAAATAATGCTGAGAGGCTGCAATGGCTCCCAAGAAAAAACATCTTTTATCATTTCCCAGTTTCTATCAAGTCATTTTTCTAAATAAAAGATTTCATTTTTTTTTTTTATGAAGAGTGACAGAGAAATTAGAGAACATAAAATTCTTGGGCTATAATAAATTTCTCCCTTGAAGTTACAATTCAAGGGATTCAGCTTGTCAGTAATGAAGTACAGTCTATTTAGGAGACTCTAATGAAAAGCCTTAAAGGACCAAATATTCATGCCTCACAATCTTATTTCCCAGCAGGCATGTGGCTGACAGGAGGTGGAGAAAGAGGGCCATGAGCTTATTTCTTTAATTTTCCTTTGCTGAGGTTTCTCACATTTAGAGGGAGGCAGAAGGCGTTGCCTCTGATTCCCAAGCTAAAAAGCCAAGGAAGAGAGACCTCCCCTTTACTATCTGGTTTGACAGTCCTTGCAACCTCGAGGCAAAAAGCCAAAATCTTTCAATCAGCCTACTTCCTGAACAGGCTAAATCCAACTTAAACCAAATTCTGTTTGCATAATTTATCTCTGGAGCATCATCTTCAGCTAAATTCAACTAGGTAGACTAGGAAATTATCCCCTAAATCCTAACCTGCTCCAAGGGGTCAGCATGAACAGGGTAGGGAGACTCTGAGTGCTCCTTCCTTCCCCACTTCTTTCTACTTCTCCAACTCCAGCAAGTGCAGGGCGTTTTACAAGATGCCAGGCAAATGCCCAGCTCTCAGGCTTGGCCATCAGGAAGCAAATTGCGACCCTTGCCACACGTTTTAAGATAACATCTTAAAACAATCTCAATTGTAGCCTAGGTTGATGTAAAGAATGATGCAGGCAGTCTTCCGTGTTTGTTGCGATTTCTTCTGTGGTAAAGCGATTATGTTCACTAGAACATTATTTTGGAAGTTTGCAGGCCTTCGATGATTTAGCAAAATTCAAAACCCTCTTGAGGGTACCCAATATAATGAAAAAATATGCAGGAGTTCTCAGGACAAAGTGTTAGCTGCTCTGATGTTTTAGGTACATTTTGAAGTGAGGATGGGAATGAGTATGCATTTTTGTTTCAGCCTTTGGAGGATTCTAGGATACATAATCGTTAAAGCTAGCACATGAATGTGCTTTGTTCCAAAAGAGAAGAGTTTTCTCTTGGCATCAGCCTCTGCTCCTTTTTTTGTTGTTTGTATGTTTCTCACTGTAGGCCAAGAAGAAATTAATGGTTAGTACCAAGAAACATGAAGCACTTTTCCAGCTTGTAGAAAGCTCCAAGCAATCTACGACTGAGAAGGAGAGGCGGAAGGTAAGCTGTCATGGCTGGCTGAGCGCATGTGCCATAGAGACGGATGGGCTTGCTGCCCTTAGCTACAAACACAAGAGAATGGGTTGATTCTTCTTTCTCTGTGGGATCCCTGCAGAGATGTAGCTTGACAGAGCATAAAAGGGGATTCCAAATCATTCCTTGTGCGCACATGCACACACACACACACACACAACACACACACATTTTAAACTTTATTTTAATTTTCTTAAATAGAAGGGATCTCACTGTGCTGCCCAGGCTGGCATCAAAGTCCTAGGCTCAAGGGATTCTCCCACCTCAGCCTCTCAAGTAGCTGGGACTACAGAAGCATGCTACTTTGCCTGGACCACATGTATTCTTTAAAAATATTATTGACAGATGACAAATGAGACCAATGATGCCCAAATTTTTTGAAAGGAAACTCTATTAATATTATCTTAAAAAAACCTCTCAGCTAATACCCCAAATAAGTTAAAAAAATACTTTATATATGTTGTTTGTTACATATAGTACTTTATGTATTATGTTAATATGTTATGAACATTATGAAGCATAAAAGTAGAAATGTTTCCAGGATGAGAGAAAGATGAAATAATATTTGAAATGATTAGCAACCATGATGTCTTTAGATAATCATTAAGTAATGTTTTCAGGAAAAATATATACTTGGAGCAAGGTTCAGCCTTAACCATAGTAAATTTAAATGCATATTTCTAATAGTCTTCTTGATAACTTTTTTTTTTTTTTTCTTGAGACAGAGTCTCACTCTGTGGCCCAGGCTGGAGGGCAGTGGTGCAGTCTTGGCTCACTGCATCCTCCGACTCCAGGCTTCAAGAGATTGTCCCACCCCAACCTCTGGAGTAGCTGGGACTATAGGTGCACACCACCAGGCTTGGCTAATTGTTTTTTCTTTTTCTTTTTTTTTTTTTTTTGCATTTTTAGTTTAGACAAGGTGTCACCCTGTTGGCCAGGCTGGTCTCGAGCTCCTGACCTCAAGTGATCTGCCTGCCTCAGCCTCTCAAAGTGCTGGGATTATAGGCATGAGCTACCACCCCTGGCCAGCCTTCTTGATAATTTTTTATTTGTTCATCAAAATTTTTGTCAGATCTCATTTCACTGTTTGCCCTTTCACGTGGGTAGTAACACACTCACAACCAGGAGAGGTGGCAGCGTCAGCTCGGACATTTTGCTGTGGATTCTTTGTGATTAAATTGTTAGTGGAACATCAATCTACAGGTTCTTGGCAGAAATCTAAGATATTTGTGCATTTTGTTTATGCTAACCTAACTGGAGCCAGATAATGTCTGTAAAACTACATGGCCCAGGTATATGTCAATGGCCACATGTCCCAGATGCTGGAAGGGAAAACACAGTGAGGGCCTATGGCAGCTTTTCAGGTTGCAGAATCCCCACCCTCCCCCCAGGCCATATCAGAATCCACAACTGTCCATGTGTGAGCACCAGTGTAGACTCATATATTAAGTAAGAGTAAGCTTGACCACTAAGTTTTCAGGCAAAATGAACACAAATAATATTGGGGTACAGGAATAAAATAAAGATTTTCTGCTTACACCCCAATAGATTATCTTGCACACCTCTTGTGGTATGTGCCCCAGATTGAAAACCTTTGACATAGTCAATATCTTCTACAAAAGATGAGTCCCTACTAAGGAAATGCAACCAGCACCACTGCAAACCCCTTAAAAGGAAGAGAAAATTGTCATTGCAAGTAGCTCTTTAATCTGAAGAAATATCCATTGAATAACTTAAATTCATTGTTAGCAAGATTTCACAAGAGTCTTATTTCTTTCCATGTCAGTCTTCACAGTTGGAAATGATCATAATAAGTATTGAATAATGAGGCAGCTTCCGAGGAGGCGAACCCACAGTCTGTTAAAATACTCAGTGCCAGGACCTGCCTAGGCATTCTGAGTGCTCATTAGAAGCTATTCTTTATTGATGTCATGCAATAATAAAGAAAAAAGCATGGCAGCTAAGTGGTGAATTTCCTCTTCCTACCCTCATCAGCAGCTTCCCTGGGAAGTAAAGGTCCACAGTGCTTTCTCCCTTCGTCCAGCTGGTAACCATAACCTTGGTTGTTACTCTGTCACACACCCATGCCATCTTCCCTGCTTAATCGGGCAGCTTTTATTAATCCTGAAGCTGAACACCCAAGAGGGAGGCATTCATTTTCTCATCTCACACAGAAGCGCTCATGATCACCTGAGCTGATGCTCTGTGCTGCTCAGCAAATTCTTCCTTGTTTCCTGCCCAGGAGTCTTGATTCTCTCACCAGAAGCTGATCTAAACCTCCATTCTCCTCACACCTCCATCCACGCACTCCTGGCACAGTATCTTGCCTCCTACCTCACAGAGTAAATAGAAGTCAGCACAGCCACCTGCCTACTGAAGTAATAGCATTTACATATCTGCAATGGAGAGGCCAGTTCTCCGTCCTGTGCTCTAATCTCATCCCATCCTGCCTCCCAGAGGCCCTCTCTTGATTATCCCATATTTCCCATATCTTGGATAGCCCTCTCCCTAATGATTCCTCCCCACCAGGCTTCTATAACTCCCCCTGTCTTATAGTCTGTTCAGGCTGCTATAACCAAGTTCCATAGATGGGGGTGGCTTCAACAACAGACATTCTGGAAGTGTAGGTGGAACCCTCCTGACCTAATTTGGTGAGAAGGCACAAATAGTCTATTGCACCTTCTCCCTATCTTACAAGAGTAAAGAAAGTTGCAGGGACACTTATTTATGGGGTCTTCTGTTCCTCTCCAGATATTGTCGTGTCTCCTTTTTACAATACATCTTAGTGAAAGGGGTGTCTGCTCTATCTCCACTTCCTCATCTTCTGTTCGCTCTTCAAATCACCCTAATCAAGCTTTCCCCATCTTTCCACTAAGAGTGTTCTTGCCATTAAAAACAATGTCTTCTCATTGCTAAAGCTAACAGGTACTTTCCAAGTCTTACCTTAGTTCACTTATCAGAAGTATTAAGCATTGTTTACTTCCCCTTTGTAGAAATATTCTCCTCTTTTGACTTTAGTAACAACTCATGCTTTTGTTTTCCTCCTCCTTTCTGTAAATTTTAAATTAGATTCTTTATGGGCTGCCTTTTTTGGCCTGATCTTTATATATTGCAGTTTCTGAAGATTTCTCTTCTGGGCCTCACTCTGTTCTCTTCACCATTGTCTCTCCAGTGTCTGATACAGTACTCTTGATATCAGGTACTCAATAAATAATACATACTCACTAAGTATATTCTCAAGACTTCAACTACAGTATCTATGCTGGCAATACCCAAATTTGTATCTCTAGCCCAAACCAGTCTGTAAACTGCTTTCTGACACCTCAAACTCAATATCTAAAAATCCAACCACCACTTCTTTCTACCAAAGATAATCTTTATTTCTGTGTTTTCTGTGTCTTTGAATATCATCACCCACCATATCCTCCCAATTCTAACTCAAACCAGATACTTCAGTGGCACAATCTTGGCTCACTGCCACCTCCACCTTCCAGTTTCAAGCAATCCTCCTGCCTCAGCCTCCCAAATAGCTGGGAGTACAGGCATGCACCATCATATCTGGCTAATTTTTGTATTTTTAGTAGAGATGGGGTTTTGCCATGTTGGCCAGGCTGTTCTCAAACTCCTGACCACAAGTGATCTGCCCACCTTGGCCTCCCAAAGTGCTGGGATTACAGGCGTGAACCACCACACTCAGCCAGGAAAAACTCTTTCACGTGGCCTGTAAGACCCTTCCTGACTTGAACCTTGCCAATCTCTTTAACATCACCTCTCCCCATTCTCCATCGTAAACTGTGTGATCTAACTTCACCAAAAAATATTTTTCTGTATCCTGCCATGCTATTTTGCCTCACCAACTCCTACTTTCATTTTAGTTTTATTCATATGGAGATCAATTTTTTGAGCATCTACTATGCACCAAGTTATAGCTGAAATGTCATTTTAATTTCAAGGCTAGTTTAGATGCCTCTCTTGATGTCCTTCCCAGTGGTACCTATACAATTCTATCAGCACACAAGATGGTAATGGTCTGTGGGTCCCTGACTAGAGAGGGAGCCTGTCTTGTTCCATTTTCTATTCCCAAAGCCTTGCACATGACACATAGAAGGCCCTCAATGTCTGGTGAACAAATGAATGTGATGTTTGTTCCAAGAGCAAAAAAAAGGAAGGAAAGGAAAAGAAGTCAATCTTTGACAAATTTTAGTAAAGGTTTCTGAGCAGTTCCTTAGGTAAGAATACAGGAGTCTACAGCTGGGCACAGTGGCTCAGGCCTATAATGCCAGCACTTTGGGAGGCTGAGGTGGGCAGATTATCTGAGGTCAGGAATTCAAGACCAGCCTGGCCAAGATGGTGAAACCCTGGGCATGGTGGCACATGCCTGTAATCCCAGCTACTCAGGAGGCTGAGGCAGGTGAATCGCTTGAACCTGGGAGGTGGAGGTTGTAGTGAGCTGAGATCGCACCACTGCACTCCAGCCTGGCCAACCGAGTGAGACTCCATCTTAAAAAAAAAAATATATATATATATATATATATGAGTATACATTCTTCTTTCATAAATATACTTGGAACTACCTGCTATAAATTTGCTGAGCAGAAAATTCTAGTCCACAACTCTATAGTGCAGGCTGATGAATATTAATGGTGATCTCAAAAGCAACTCAGTTTCATTCCTGGAGTGCTGAGCATTCTCAGTAAGAATCTGAGGACAGTGATTTAGCAGAGTATAACGATGACTCTCTGAGTCCTTGCATTGAACTGTTGCTAGGTTAATGTTCACAAGCTTGCATTTCTACAGACAGATGTGGTTCATTCAACTTGATAAAAAACCAGATACGTCTTGTGTAGGTCATACATCAGAGCTGGGGGACAGCTGTATAGCCCACATATCAATTGGAATAAAAAAAGTGAACAGTATTAATATTCAACATTTTGGATGAATGTTTTTCATGATTGTAAGGTTAGTCAACATATCCTTAAATAGAGAGCGTCCATTTTAACAGCCTTTGTCTCTGTCCTTGAAACTCCTAAACTACTAAATCAGGGGGGTTTTTGATGTTTGTTTTTTTTTTTTTTTTTTTTAGACGGAGTCTCGCTCTGTCGCCCAGGCTGGCGTGCAGTGGCCGGATCTCAGCTCACTGCAAGCTCCGCCTCCCGGGTTCACGTCATTCTCCTGCCTCAGCCTCCCGAGTAGCTGGGACTACAGGTGCCCGCCACCATGCCCGGCTAATTTTTGTATTTTTAGTAGAGACGGGGTTTCACCGTGGTAGCCAGGATGGTCTCGATCTCCTGACCTCGTGATCCGCCCGTTTCGGCCTCCCAAAGTGCTGGGATTACAGGCTTGAGCCACCGCACCCGGCCTGATGCTTTTTAAAGAATGGTTTAAAGACCATTTGCATCAGAACCATCAGAGGAGATATAGTTAAAATTCAGATTTTCTAATCCCCCTACAGATGTATGAAATAAGTATTGCTGTTTGTAGAATTCTGGAATTTGCAATTTTTACAAGCATTTCAGGTCATTTCTAAATAGAGTAAAATTGGAGAATTGGCTGGGTGCGATGGCCCACACTCATAATCCTAAAACTCTGGGAGGCTGAGGTAGACAGATTGCTTGAGCAGAGGAGTTGGAGACCAGACTGGGCAACATGGTGAAACCCCACCACTGCAAAAAAATACAAAACTTAGCCAGGTGTGGTGGTGCATGCCTGTGGTCCCAGCTACTTGGGAGGCTGAGATGGGATCATTGCTTGAACCCAGGACAGGGAGGTTGCAGTGAGCCAGTGAGCCATGATTATACCACTGAACTCCAGCCTGGGTGACAGAGCCAGACCCTGTCTCCAAAAAAAAAAAAGAAAAAGAAAAAGAAAAAGGGAAAAGAAAGATATTGAATGCTTCAAAAATATATCTATAAAGTTGGAGAATAATTCATGCAATCCAACTTCTTTGTTTCTCAGAAACATGAAATTACTTGTCTGGGTATTTTAAGAATCAGTTTCAGCTACCCTGGCCCAGGGAGTTTTGTATTACTGTACACTGATTTTCCAGAAGATTTAGTAATGAGAATGACAAATTTTGGTGATAGGCAAGAGGGGGCTCTTTGTAAGGGAGCAGATCATTGGGCAGCAGTATGACAGGAAACCATCTATCAAGCTGTCCATAACTTGCAGTGAACATTGGGCATGTATTTCACTGGCAATAATTATACTGGCTAAATTTTGAGTGCTATGCCAGGTGTTGGGCAGTGTGCCATCTGCCTCATCTGTGTTACCTATGTCAGAGCCAAGGGAAATCTTCCCTTTTGCCCTGTGATGTTAGGCTAAAAATCACTGACAAGAGGCAGATGAATAGGAGAAAAGGCATACTGATGTATTTGATCATAGTTTTATGTGACATGGGAGCCTTCAGAAAAAAGATGCAAAGATACAGGGGAACTTGTCTATGTTTATGCTTAGGTTTAACAAAATGTAGAAATACTATGTACAAAAGGGGTGCAATCTAATGCTAATAGGCTGCATGGGGAAACCCAGTAAGGCCCTCTTTCTAGACTCTTCTTGGCCTCTCTGTGCAGCCTTCCTTCCTGCTGGGGATGGGGCAGGACCCTCTCTGGAAAAGGGTCTTGTGACCTACAGTCAAACCAAGTAAGTCAGATAATTTCTTTACGGCCAGTTTTTACACAGAAAGGCAGTGGAAAAGTGGGAGTAATATTTTTAGATTTTTATGGCTGGCTTTGGAGAAAAGGGGTTCTGGTTTCTGTGACCTTCCTTGGGGAAGAGGGATTCTGGTTTCTACCAATAGCCTCTGGGGAGAACGGGAGTGAGAGATAGGAGGACAGAAGGTCAGAGAGAAACTTTTACTTCTGAGGCTGCTTCTGAGACCTTCATTTTTGTGGTATTGTTTTCTGAGTCCCAAGATGTGCCCGAATTCTCAAAGCAACCCAGTATGAGAAAACTGTGGCTCAGGAAGGTTAAGTAACTTGTTTGCAGCTAGGACCAGGACTCTTATCCTGGAAGTTTGATTCCAAACCTCTACTTCTGGGTTTATATAGTCAAAGTAAAATAATATTGCTAGATAGAACAGTAGCCAGACTCATTCTAAAAATTAGTTCTAAAAATTGTGTGATTCCACAAGTCTATACCTAACCTGGTAAGAAATGCAGGAGCCTGAAGGATTTACCAGATAAGACTATGGGATTCATTGGCCAATTGTAGTCTTGACCTGTACTGTCAATTCTCAAAAGCTGTGTTGTTTGACCTTCTCTGTGATTGTGTGAGTGTAGACAAATCACTTCCTATGTAAGGGTCTCAAGCCCATCAATGTGTAAGATTGGGGGAACCATACTGGAAGGCCCTTGGGTTTCCTTCAGGTTTGGCCATGCATTTTTTTCTGATAAAGATCTTTGGTTTTGTCAACTATAGTCACTGTTTATGACTGTACGTGAGAGGTAAGAAACATATTGAGCCACATACAATTTTTCCTATGGAATTATAAAGGGCTTTCTAAAATGTGTTAGTGAGTCTGTGACATTGATGTTTTACATTAGCTCCTCAATAAACTGACAAAATCAACTGAGAAGTTGGAAAAGGAAGATGAAAATTACTACCAAAAAAACATGGTGGGTTATTCTACCAGACTGAAATGGGAAAACACACTAGAGAACTGCTATCAGGTAAGTTATATATTCACATTTTTTTCTTCTTCTGTGGAGTTTTGTGTGACCTTGAAGATGGAGGTCAGATCTACAGTGACAAGACCTGCCCTCTGTCATAGCTATGAGCATCACACATATTGTGACTCTAGACAAACCACCTTTCCTCTCATTGTTTCAATTTCTCCATGGATACAATTACTAGTGACAATTTATTGAATTTCATTGGCCAGAGTTTCTGTTCCTAATTCTTAGTGAACAGGATAGCACCCAGCTAACTTCAAAAAGTGCTGTCAAAGTGAAGTGTAAATTAAGGATTAAGTGTTAGGTGGTTGGAAATTAGTTTTAGTCATGAGCGATGACTCACACAGTGATCGCTTATGGAGGTCAGGCATTGTGTTAGGCACTGGAGATACAGAGCATTGAATAAAGTAACATCTCAATGCTTGAGATGTGTACATCTCAGTGGCAAAAGTAGACACATAAAGAAGGAATTGTGGCAAATTATCTGATAACAATAGGCAAAAGATGTCAGCAAGCACATCACAAAAGGAGAAATCAAAATAATCAATAAACCTATGAAACAATGCTAGATTATTTGGCAAAAATTAGAACTTGACAATATCAAGTATTGGTAAGGATGTTAGGAAACAAGAATTACTGTACCCTGTAGGGGGAATAATTTAATGATATTTGATGAAACTAAAATAAGCATGTACTTACCACACAGCAGTTCCCTAAAGCAGTTTTTAGGCATATATCCTACAGAAAAATGTACACTTCTACTCCAAGAGTGATGCACAAGAATGTTTATTGCAGAATTGTTTATAATTCTGTACGCAATCTTCATACCCATCAAGAGAAGAATTACTCTTCAAAGATGCTCGCATTTGGAAAGCGAACTAATATCCATCGATGAAGTTAATTAAGACTATATTTAAACATGAGTTAACCTCAACATGTATGTTGAAGAAAAGAAACATACCACTTACACAATCTGTGTAAATTAAAATTCTTTTAAACTCATGTGGAAACTATACTGAGTTTATATGTGTGTGTTTGTAAACTTACACATATAGACTGTCCATGTATTCAGTGGCAGAAATGGAGCCCATGGTGGGAATACAACAGAACTGCCAGAAACAGCCACACAGCTTATGCACGGCCCCTGGTGAAGCAGTACAACCCCAGGTTCAACATAAATATGGCCAAATTAAATAACTATCAATTCTGGAGAGTAAGAACATGCATATTTTGGTTTTATTTTTCCCCACCTGTTTTAAATTAAAAAAAAAAAGTGTTTAAAGCAGATATGATTGGAGAAAGCCATGATCTAATGGCTAGCATGGAACAAGTGCTTGGTGCTCAGTGCTCCTCTTTTAGGCTGTGCTAAGCACCTTCATGTGCTTCTGTTTTGTATTAATCACGACATTATGAGGACATTGAGGCTGGAAAGATGAAGCAATGAGCCTGAGATGGTTTCAAGATTCAGCCTGGACCTCTGTGCTATGCTCCTGCTCCAGTGAAAACTGGGAGAGCAAAGGCTATGTGGCAGGCGGAAACCCAAGGGCTGCATTTACATCTCTTGCAATTCAACCACTCAGAGCAGGATAGATGCAGAATTAGAGAAGAAAGAGGAAATTAAAGGAGATGAAAACTTGGGTCAAAAATAGGAACAAATGAGAAAAAATTCCTTAATTTACACCTTTAAACATAAGCTTCTGGTACTCTCCTTGCTTATGCTAGATAGATTTTAGATGAAGGTGATGAGAAAAGGTCAGGGATTTAAATTCTAACTTCATTCATTTGAAATCTGGCTCTGCAACCTGGGCTCTGATCTTGCCTCACCTCACCTCATCACTTCCTGATGGAGCCGTGGTCTTTCCACTGAGGACAGCTTCCTTGGATGGCCCTGTTAGGAGATGGGAGAGACATTTCTGCTCCCACTCCATCTTCCAGGCACCCACCCTTCAAGGGCTGTGAGAAAGATATTTCACCTCAGTGTCTCTATCCTCCTCACCCTTCTACCTACATCGCAGCAATGGGAGATAAATGGGTCCTACCTGGTGTAGCTGATAACTAGCTTGCCTTCAATATATGTTAGGGAAGGCTATGATTATCTTCATTATCAGAAGCTCTTACTACTCAGTTTCCTTTCCTCCTGATAAGATCCTCTACATCTTTCCCCTCCAACCACTACTCCCCCTTCTCAGCATTCTTAGAGTTTATATTGAAGCATCATGGAAATTATCTCTTTTCTTACAGTCTTCCAGATGGTAACAAGGTATACATTCATTTACATTTCAAAAGGCATCTTTCAACTTCAGCTCTCAAAATATTTAAGACCTAGTTTAGTTTCCTTCCTTCCTTCCTTCCTTCCTTCCCTCCCTTCCTTCCTTCCCTCCCTTCCTTCCTTCTTTTTTTTTCTTTTTTTATCCAAGTCACATGGAATATCTACTCATCATAATGTCCTTGAGGAAGAGCATTTTCTTTCTCCCCTCTTGTATCCTGGATTTTTGCTACCGCTATGCTGGAGGCCACCAGTGTTTCAGTCCTTCTCCTTTTTAGTTCATACAGCTTCTCTTACCCCACCTTCCTCTGAGTTCTCTCCTGCCACCTGAGAGCCAGCTCAAGCCCATTAGACAAAACGTGTGATGACTTCTGTCAAGTCACTCTTGCTTCACTTGAACCCTCAATAATGATGCCCTTAGTTGGTATTTCCTGGGCTTGTGTATACTCAGTCTATACCAGCAGGTCATTGACTCACATATTACTCTATGAATGCCATATTTTGCATATGTTTATGACATTCAAGAGTCAAATGTTAGATTCATGAATCATATAACAAAAACAGCCTGAATTGACTCAAAGAGAAATTTTATTATAAGTGTGAGCAATGGAAATGGGACAGTTAGGGTCTCTCAGTTTCATTTTTTCTCCATTCTTTCACCATTCTTCTATAAAAATTGAATGTAAGAATTCATTTTAGGGTCCTACAAAGTGTCCTCTTCTTTCTTTTTACTCTACATGGTGGATTTACAAATTCTTTCAGAGAACATTCATTGAACTACATGCAAGGCAGTGTACTAGATACTGTGAGAAATATTGTAAAACCTCAACTGTGACCATAAGTAATGAAACCAATTCCACAAACCACATGTCAAAATTAGTCTTATTACTTTACAATCAAACTATGTTCTAGCCACATCCTACCCTCCAAGAAGAAACAATTCAGATGATAGAAATAATCTATATTTTTCACAATAATAGCCATACTACCAAGAATTACAAAGAATCAAATGCTTGGGACTGAAGTACTCACTCAAGGAAGTATTTTAAAAAGCCATTTGCGATATGTGTCAAGAGCCTTAAAAATATTCCCTTTCTCAACCAGTGTTCCTCCTCTAAATCCCAGAACACAGAAAATGATTCGAGTGGCTGTTTTCTCAGTTCTCCCAAGGATGGCACTTGAGTAGTCCCACTCTAGATGAGAGGAATAACAACTCATTACATACAATGGACGCCTCAGGACAGTAGGGCTTCATTCTTTCCTAGGACTCTGTTGAAAAAGGTAATTTCCTTTCTCTAAATCTGTCTTGAGGAAATAGCTGACAAACCAGACACAGATTTCTATTTGAAACAAAAGTAAAAGTCAGGAAACATTGCAAATGTCCAACATTAAAGGGATAACTGAATGAATCACCACACGGCTGCACAATGGACGATTATGAAATAATTAAAGTGGTATTTTCAGAGACTAATGACACGGGAAACTGTTCACATGTATGGTTAAATGGAAAAACCAGAATTTCAAATTTGAATAATTTGATAGACAACTGGAAGATAAAATCGTACATATACCTAGACTGAAATATATCAATATGTTAATAGCAGTCACCTCTGGGTGGAAGAATTATGATTTTAAAAATGTATTTTTTGTGGGCCTTTGTGGCCCTAGGACAATGTCTCAGAGCACCTGGGGTGCTTGTTAAAAGTCAGATTCCTGAGCGCTTCCCTAGACCTGGGAGCCTCTAAATCAATCAGAGCCTCTGAATGATTATAAAGAGGGGTCTAGGTATTCTAAAGTTTGAGAGTTCCTGCTCTAGAAAGAGCATATTTCTTTTATCTGTTCTATGACAGTCATTTAAATGAAAACAAAATCCCTTTGACCTCTTCCTGTAGTACCAGCCCAAAGGCTAGGACAGTGAGAACTGGAAGGAATGAATGAAGAACATAAATTGTCATGATGCTTGGGTCCCAAACAGGCTCTAAATCTGCTGAAATCTGAATCTTTCTGGATAACTCCTTGACCACACTTTCTTCATATGTACTATTGTGGAACTTCAAGAGGACAGTTTGAGGTCCTCCAGAGTATCTGGCTTCTCTACCACTTATTTTATGTAAAAAGAACAAGATAATAGAAAGCAACAAATCATTAAATGAGTTATGGATCTCTCCTTTGCACAGTGGAATTTATTTCCTTCTCTTTTTATGAACAAACATAGATCATTTTAATGATTTCCCTGAAATGTAATTAAAATCTGTTAAGCATTACCATGTCACTAAGAGACACTGGTTATTCTAGTCTCAGATTGATGCTAGTGGTTCAGCACTTGTCAAAGTAAAGAAACACCTGTCCACTAGGGATGCAATATGTTCTAAAACGTGGCTTTTATTTTCTCTTGTCTTTTACTCATAGGCTAAAACAGAAGAGCTGCTTTCTAGATCTTTTTCTATAGGGTAAGGACTTCTTACCAAAGTTCCAAACAACTGAGCAGAATTTGTTTTACATATTTCTTATGAGGCATATCGATTCTGCCCTTTAAGAAGCAAAACATTTTATAGGCTGTTCTGTGTCTTTAATCCTTTGTCTGGGAGGCAGAAGGGCAGACAGCCACATTCAAATGACTGGTGCCTCCGATTTTGTGAAAGCCTCAGGGGACTGCCAGCATAAACAAATCCATTTGACTCCCATTGACGTATGAAAATTGGGCAGCTTCAGAGGCAACTAAGAAGACTGCCATGGGGGCAAAGTTCCAGGCTTCCAATCCAAATGTCAGGACACTTGGTACAAAATCTAAAGTTGCATGTGATTGGCACAGATGTTCATAGTTACTGCCTGAACCTGTTACTACTTTCATTTACAAGCAGTGTTCAAATGACTATATACCAAAAATCAAAATGTGGTATATACATACCATGGAATATTATTCAGCCAAAAAGGAAGGGAATTCTGGCACATCCTACAACATGGATGAACCTTGCAGACATTATGCTAAGTGAAATAGCCAGATGCAAAAGAACAAGTAGTGTATGATTCCTCTTGTAAGAGGTACCAAGAGAAGTTAAATTCATAGAGACAGAAGGTAGAATGGTGGTTGCCAGAGTAGGCAGAGTGTAGGAAATAAGTTGTTTCATGGGTACAGTTTACTTTTGCAAGATGAAAAAAGTTCTAGAGATGAATTATGGTGATGTTTGCACAATAATGTGAATGCATTTAATGACACTGAAATAGATGCCTAAGGTGGATAAAATGGCGTGTCACATTATGTAAATTTTACCATAATTAAAAGTATAAAGAAATTTAAAATAATTTTAATCACCATATACCATAAATGAATTAACAACACAGGGATATAGAAGAATACATACTGGATCAGGCCAGTGGGCTCCTGTAGGAATGCCAAAAGGTGAGCAAGGAGAACCCAGTGATCTTTGTGACTCTCCATTCTCACCTCTTGCACTGCCAAGGGCCTTGAGACATACCCATCTTTCTTCTTCCCTATGGTCGTGTTACCCACCAATTTGCCTAACATGCCTTGTTCATGAAAGATGATTGCTGGTGATCTCTGTGGGATGGAGGAGTTGGGATGGTGGTTATGAGAGCAACCAGAGCTGGCCTTCTCTGGATAAAAGGATGAATGCCCAGGCCTTGTTTGTTTTCTCTTTTCTTTTTTTTTTTTGAGATGGAGTCTCACTTTGTTGCCCAGGCTGGAGTGCAGTGGCATCTCAGCTCACTGCAACCTCCACCTCTCAGGTCCAAGGGATTCTCCTGCCTCAGCCTCCTGAGTAGCTGGGACGACAGGCACGTGCCACTACACATGGCTAATTTTTGTATTTTTAGTAGAGATGGGGTTTCGCCATGTTGGGCAGGCTGGCCTTGAACTCCTGACCTCGGGTGGTCCATCCGCCTCGGCCTCCCAAAGTACTGAGATTACAGGCATGAGCTACTGCGCCTAGCCGGGCCTTGTTTTTACACATGCACACACACACACAAAAAGATGGGAAGAATTTTGTCTTGGACACCTGCCATCGCCATTAAAACCCAGACTCCCCTGGGCACATACCCAGCAGCCTTATGCTGCCCCCATATGGCCTTGGAATCTCCCTTGGTACTCTGCCTGACCCGGTCTTCTATAACAATGCTTAGTTGCTAAACCTTTCTGCCCTCTCTAAAAACCACCAGTCAGCAACTCAATTGGCAGGGATCTAATAAGTAACATTTTAAAATGTGTGTGTGTGTGTGTGTGTGTGTGTATATATATATATATATATATATATATATATATATATTTTAATTAAATTTAATTTTTTTTGAGACAGAGTTTCAGTCTTCTCGCCCAGGCTGGAGTGCGGTGGTGTGATCTCGGCTCACTGCAACCTCTACCTCCTGGGTTCAAGCGATTCTCCTGCCTCAGCCTCCTGAGTAGCTGGGATTATAGGCACACGCCACCACACCTGGCTAATTTTTGTATTTTTAGTAGAGATAAGGTTTCACCATGTTGGCTGGGCTGGTCTCAAACTCCTGACCTCAGGTGATCCTCCCACCTCGGTCTCCCAAAGTGCTGGGATTACAGGCGTGAGCCACTGCGCCTGGCCTCTAAAATGTTAATAGCTAACAAGGCAAATGTGATTCCTCTCACTTTGTTATTTACCCTTCCTACCTAAAAGTTGTAAGTCTAATAATGAAACTTCTATCATCTCACACAAAATAAAGAGGCTATGTGCCTACCTGCAAACAGTGGACTCTGACTCCCAGGCCTAATTTTAGGTAGAATTATGAATTGGTCAGGCTTTGGGATTATTCTCTTGTCAAATAATCTCCTTATACAGAGAATTTGTGGCTTGTCATTCTCTTCCCTGCAGAGACTAACAGAATGCCTGGAATGTACTATAAACAATTCTAAAACTATTGAGTGTCTCAATGCATTTCCAAGACATGGATATGGGCTTTCCTGGGCTTCATTCTCCTCTAGAATTCATAGATGTGTCTCAAATGCTTCCATTTCTTCTTTTCTCCCTCTTCCTTGTAAACTTAGGTAACCCACAGCATCTGCCTATATCCCTTTTGGGTCAAAAGAGCCTGGGGAAAGTGTGTGAGTTAAATCACTCTTAAAGGAGTGATTTAAGATACCAAGACACAGTTCTCTCCTGGAAATCTCCCTCCACTGTGGTTTGGATATGACATAGTCAAGAGGCTAATCATGAGACTTTGCTCAGTCTGTCTTCAGGTGTGTCAGTATTTGATAAGTGACTTCCGTTTTGCATAACAACCGGCTGATCTTACCCCAATTTTCATTCTTTTCAGAGCATTCTGGAGCTGGAGAAGGAAAGAATTCAACTTTTATGCAATAACTTAAACCAGTACAGCCAACATATTTCTCTTTTTGGCCAAACCCTGACCACAGTGAGTAGAGATGATCTCTCCATTTCTGGTATGCCTGGTAAGAAGGGGCAGAAACCTTTCTTCGACAACCTTATTCTGCTCCCCTTGGCATTGCAGTGCCACACGCAGATTCACTGTGCCATCAGCAAGATTGACATTGAAAAAGATATCCAGGCTGTAATGGAAGAAACTGCAATTTTATCTACAGAAAACAAATCTGAGTTCCTGTTAACAGATTACTTTGTAAGTATGAAATGGAAAAAAATAAGTTACATTAATGAAGAATCTTAGGTACTGAGGGACTTATATGGAAAAAATTGAAAGCAAATACCATGTTTTATAAATGAAAATGATTTCTCATAGCCCATATAAATAAAAACACCCAGCGTTCTAGTTTACAAACTGGGCGATGGAAACATGTCTTTGGTATTTTCTAGAAGGAAAGAAAGTCAAGCAGGGTTTTAAACAGAATCTTCATATTCGGTCTTCTATAAAAGTATTGCCAGGTAGATATGTTTCAATGACCTATAATTAATCACTGTATATCACGTGGTGCTTAAATTCATTGTCTGCACAAATTGCTGTGCGACAAATCACCACCCCCCGCCACCGCCTCCCCCTGCCAAAATAATGGCTTAAAACAAACATGTATTATCTCATAGTTTGTGGGTCAAGAATTCAGTTGTCTTAGCCAGGTGTCTCTGAGCCCCTCCCAAGGCTGCAATCAAGGTGTCAGGCTGGGCTGCAGACACCTCCAGGCTCTTCCTGCAGAAGACTCACTTCCAAGCTGACTCACAGGGCTGTTGGCAGGCCTCCGGTCCTCACTGCTGTTGGTTGGAGATACCATTTTCTTGCCACATGGGTCTCTCCATGTCTCAGCCTGCTCCCCGCAGAATAAGTGATCAAGATAGAGCCAGAGTGCCCAATAAATTATAATCTTTCGTGAGCTAATCTCAGAAGTGACATCTCATCATATTCTATTTGTTAGAAGCAAGTCACTAAGTGCAGCCCATACTCAAAGGTGGGTGTGAGGGGAGATCACCCAACGGCATGGGTTCTAGGAAGTGGGAGTCACTGTCAGTATTTTTCATGGTCCCTTCCCTTGAAAACCTTGGACCAGATAACCGGAGGCTTATTTTGAGGGCATTTGAGTGATTCTACTGTGGGTGTTTTGGCTGAAAACTGGTCAGTGTCCCTGGTGAGAGCCTAAGCATGTTGCTTCTTTGCTATCTTGGGCAAATTATTTGTTCTTCTGGGTCAAGCCTCAAAGATTTTGGCCTCTGCTCCCCTCTTGATATTCTTAATTGTAGTGTTCTAGGAACTGATTATTAATTACCAAAATCTGCAGAAAGAATTCCTGATAGCGTTTCCCTGGGTCCTCTGCCATATTTTATTCAGGATTTCAAGCTCCCGATTAGGGGTGTCACTCTTCTCTGATACGGAGAACAAGCCCACTGATTATGTTCTCCATAGGGTTAGAAGTACAGCCAAAGCTGACCTTCCTAGACCTCTGATCAGGCAACAGGAGATGAGGGTAGAAGGGAGAGGCGGTTAGATCAGGCACAGCAGTAAATCCTGACTGGCTTTCCCTTTCCCTACCCTTCAGAGAGCAGCAAATGACCAGCTACTTTTTATTGAGTCTTTTTTTTCCTACCCTGGCAAAGGAGAAATATATTAGCAATATCAATGTCTGTTCAATGCAGAAACAAGGTAGAAATGGAAGTGGAAATGATTTGATTACAATGGGGAAAGCTCTTTTTTTCTTCCAAATAATGTAGGCAGGGCCTGAGATGGAAAAATGTACAATAAAATAAATCTACTATTTTCTTCCAAAGAATAATAAAAATGCCCCTATCAAATAACTTGTCAGTAAAATGAAGATTATTCTCCTTGAAAATTTGACTAGGGTTCTACCAAAGTGTAAGGAGGCAGCCATGATGACTTCTCATTTATTGGCATGTTCAGGGAAATTTTTGGTTTCTATAAAACTTCACTGTGTCAGAACTCACAACCATGTATCTGTCGTCCAGGAGAAAGGACTGTGTCTCAAAATGAGTGAATAGTATTTTCTTGACATCTATAAGGCAAAGTACCCCCGTGTCTGACTTTATAGTCATTGTAAGTGTAGGTTGGTTTTTATCCAGTGTTACGAAATTTACATGGACCAGGGACAACAAAGAGACCAATCTGAGTGCAACACTTGGAGGGCTGGTGACCTGGTGAAAATACTTGTAAGGTTACCATGAATGCCGTTCAAAAGATGGTATCTGTAATTTTATATGCCTCCTCCAGTACTGACCTTCTTCCTAACAAATCTTTAGAAGAGAAGGACAAATGTGAGAGTTGAATGATGGCAGTATACCCCATCCTGAAACTGACCCAGGAACAATCTATACCTGGAAATACATGTTTAAGCAAAAGATGTCCCCAAACAAACCAAGAGAAGCCTTGGACTGGTACGGGAGCTATGTGATGACTAACATTCCTTCAACAGGGAAGGACTAATGGTTTTAGTTAGGCATCTTAGCAGTTCAGTCAGAGTTTACTAGGGGGTGTGATGTCAGCTTGCGCCTCAGCTGTAGGCTGACATGTGAAAGGGTGGTAGAGAATTTGGGGTCAGCTTGGGCCTTCTTTTATTTATCTGTGTCACGGGTAAAATGAGGAAAATAAAACCAACCATTGAGTTGTAGGAGTTGCATATAATAAATAATATAAAGAAACTTTTATTTATTTATTTAATTATTTTGAGATGGAGTCTCGCTCTGTGGCCCAGGTTGGAGTGCAGTGGCACAATGTCAGCTCACTGCAACCTCTGCTTCCTGGGTTCAAGTGATTCTCCGGCCCCAGCCTCCCAAGTAGCTGTGATTACAGGTGCACACCACCACACCCAGCTAATTTTTTGTATTTTTAGTAGACACAGGGTTTCACCATGTTGGCCAGGCTGGTCTCGAACTCCTGACCTCAAGCAATCCACCCACCTTGGCCTCCCAAAGTGCTGGGATTACAGGTGGGAACCACCGCACCTGGCCTAGAATATAAAGAAACTTTTGTAATGTGCAATGCAAAATATGTAAATAAAATATTTTTATCTGTATATGTTTTTATAGAGGCTATTCCCTTTGCTCTAAATCCTCACACTTCTTGTTTGTGAAGCTCCATCTAAAGGTAATCTCTCAGCCGGGATCCTAATTTTTCTCCTTCCTTGTCAGAGAAGCCGGCATCCTCCCCTCCCACCTTGAGTCATTAGTTTCCCCTCTTTCTCCATGGGTTTCTGTCCCTCTGCCACACTCATGTTTAGCAACCTCCTCACTCCAACCCTACCATCCTATTCCTTTTTTTTATTCAATCCTTGAAATAATGCATGTGAAAGCTCAGCTATCATGAATGATTCCTCATAGCCTATGTGATAAAATTCCTACATCAGCCCTAAAATCTAGCCTTAACTCCCTGAACAATTTTTTCTTCCACTATTTTTTTGCTCATGCAACAGGTGTCCTTATTGTTCCTGACACATTTCTCACAGTCCTCCCTCAGCCCTTTGCTCCTGTCATTTCTCCTGTCTGGAGTGCCCTTTGCCATCTTTCCTTGACTAGACAGTTAACATCTTCTTGCCTCCTTGAAGCCGTCAGCTGCCTCCACTTGTGGTGTCTGTACCATTCGTGAATGCATGTGGTCTTGTATTGCTAGTTTCTTTCATGTCACGCTTCAAGGCCTAACTAAATCATAAACCCATTCTGGGCAGAGCATATGTGTTTTAGCTCACATCTTCCCAGTACTGAGCCAACACAGAACTCAGTCAAAATGTCTTCCACTCCTGAGGCAGTCATAGCCCGAAGCACATACATGATATTACATTTGGGCCATTAAAGGACTCTAACTTGAACAAAGGTAAATAAGGAAGCAGTAAGTATACAACAAATAGATTTATCAAGAAAATGAAATAACTGTAGCAAGGGTCCATCCTCAAAGAATAATTTGCTGTATTAAAAAGTGTTCGGCCATGTGACTTACAAGTTGTGAACAAGGAGGTATTTTCTTATTCATCAGGTCTAGAACAGGTAGAACGATGTATGTAAAACTGAAGATTATCCTGCTTAATTTTTTTTTTTTTTGTAAAGTTAAAATTAAATGCAGCCAGTGGAAGTCTCAGTATGGACAGGGAATAGCAACTCTTACTTCTTCCCCTTGTTAGACATCCTTCTTTTTTCCTAAAGGAAGAAGATCCTAACAGTGCAATGGATAAAGAGAGACGAAAGTCTTTAATAAAACCAAAATTATTGAGACTGCAGAGAGACATTGAAAAAGCCTCAAAAGACAAGGAAGGTGTGTAACCATCTCTTTGAATGGCCAGAAAAAGGACCATATTATGCTCAGAGGTTTCATTCGGAGTTAGGATTAATCTGCTTTTGCTATTTGGCAGGGGTCATCTCATTTAAAGAACCATATATCAAACTTAAATTGTGTGAATAAAAAAAAAAGAAGAAGAAAGCCAAAAAAAAAAAAAAAAAAAAAAAGGAAAATCACATTTTGGTCTATTTATGAAACCTATATAAGTATTATACTACTATTTTCAGAAATGTAGCATTTTAACTGTGTTTCTGAAATTGGCTAGAATGAGAAATAATGTTTGGTTTAGAACATGGTAAACCAGCTGTGCACAAGAGTTTTGGAGGATTTTTTTGGTTTGTTTCTTTTGACTTTTGAAACAATGTAAAAATCATTCAAATTAAATTCTGTACGTAGAAGTTAGGCATATTAGAATGTGAAGCAGCTCTAAAGCAACATGGATGACAAAAATGACTCCACATTTGTGGATCTGATGTCTACACAGTAGCTTGTTTTATATGGATCGCAATAACTCATTGCAATGGAATACTAGAGAGCAAATTCAAGATAGAAAATATTTAGTGATGTGAATACCATAATGAGGAAGAAGCCAACATTGTGTAAATGTTAGCAATCGCTAGAATGGGTCAACTGAAAGAAATTCAAAGTCTCATCTGGAAACATAACAATCAAGATGCTTTAAGCACCAGCATTTCTCAAATTTCATTAAGTGAAGAGAAAGGTAAACGAACAGTTCATTTATCATTCAGTCAGATTTATTAAGAACTACCTGCAGAGACTCCCTCAGCCATTTAAGAAATCCTACTGGTGGCTGGGTGCTGTGGCTCATGCCTATAATCCTAACACTTTGGGAAGCCAAGGCGGGTGGATCACAAGGTCAGGTGTTGGAGACCAGCTTGGCCAACATGATGAAACTGTGTCTCTACTAAAAGTACAAAAATTAGCTGGACATGATGGCACACACCTGTAATTCCAGCTACTCAAGAGGCTGAGGGAGGAGAACTGCTTGAACCTGGGAGGCAGAGGTTGCAGTGAGCCAAGATCATGCCACTGCACTCTAGCTTGGGTGACAGAGCAAGACTCCGTCTTAAAAAAAAAAAAAAATCACTGGTATCACTCCTAGGCTTCCTTTGAGAGTGACTGACTCCCAGCTGTGTCCCACTGAGACAGTGTGAAAGGTGACTGAGAACATTATTTCATTTTCAGGCCTGGAACGAATGCTTAAAACATACTCCAGCAACTCCTCCTTCTCTGATGCAAAGAGCCAGAAAGACACAGCAGCGTTAATGGATGAGGTAAATGTTTGCAGAGTGCAGTTTCCTAGATTTAGTGATGAAAGGGTTATTTTTAGAATACTTGTTTCTGGTCCGCTTGGCCTTGTTTGCCTTTCCTTTCTCATGACATAGAACAATCTAGTGGGAGAGCTTATAAGGTCAGCTTCATAAGTCATTTGAGGGATCTGGAAAAATCCAACTACCTAGAAATGTTTGCTTTGGTGTCCTAGGAAGCGTGTCTAAAATAGTATTCTCTAAAACAGTCATTCTTTAAGGGCCTAGAAAACATGTGCACTTTAACCCAGTTAAGAAAAGTGACAGGAAATACAGGATCTGCATTCAGAAAGGCCTGTATTTAGATTTAGCTCTGCTGTTTACAGGGACCTGGGGCAACTTTAGTGTTCTCATCTGCAAAATGGGGATATTGGTACTAACCTCATGGGGTTTTTATGAGGGTGAAATATTATTTAGTAAATGCTAGCACAATGCTCACAGGAGGAGCTCAAAACTAGTAATTTTTATTAAGACGGTATTTTCCATTCATCCCTCTGCTGATCTCAGTTATCGGAGAATAACAGGAGAAAGTAAAGACGTGGCTGCACAGAGGGAAGAGGGCTGTCTGGGGTGTGAGGCAAAATCTTGGGAAACCAGGAGCAACTTTGGAGGCGAAGTTCTTTGAGGGTGGGAATTGGGGTGGGGAGATGGTAGAAGAGGCAGGGAGGTGGGCCTCCTGGCCTTTGTGCTGAGCGTGTGAACTCTAGCCCCAAAGACTGGGGAGCTAGATGGACATTTTGGCCACTTCAGAGGAACCCACATGAAAGGGGTAGTTAACAAAAAGCTGATGAATTTTACATAGGAATAAAAATGAACAGATATATAGCACCAGTGTGCAACATATGGGTTTCTGCTGTGATTAGAGATCAGGAGTGGACTGGGGTTAATCTGAGACTCATTTAAGGAGATAAATTTTTTAGCAATGTTTTGAAGGATACAGGAATCTGGGTGTTTTCTTTTTCTTGCTTATAGCCTAACTTTCTTGTGAATGTAGGTACCTGATAATTGTACCCAGATTGGCAATTTCAATAGTTCTTTGGTGAAAGAAGACAGATGCAGTGAGGTATCGCTGACCTAGTGTTTAGATAGGCTTTCTTGAGTAGGGTGCTGTTGCAGAGACAAGCCTGACACTTCTTAGGAAAAGAAAGGCCTGCATTGTGTGCACTTGGGAACAGAGGTCTAACATACCTGCAATGACCTGTGGCTACAATTTTTATGAAATTATAAAACAGACTGTAGGACATTTTCTGTGACCGCACAAACTGTTAACTATTCAATGCAAATAACATGTGCCAAAATAAAGTCATAAAAAGCATTTCATGATGCCATTGGCTGTCCTTGCACAGAATTTTGTCATTGTCATTACCAGCATACATGTATTAGGGTCATCTGGGTCCTCTTGCCTGAAGCATACAGTGGAGGACAAAAGGAGGGAGAGGATCTGACCCCGGAACTTCTGGTGTTTATGATCCAGTGAAGGAGCAACTGTGAACCTTTAAGTGATGACTGCCAAATATCCGCATGATTTCATTACGCATGCTCTGCATCTGGGTAGACAGAAACTAGTGATACTGGTAGATTTTGTGTCACCCAGGGAAGGTTTCTAGGATGAGGAAACTTTTATTTAAATTCTTCCTTATTTCACTGTATCTTGGTCCTTGAAGTGCCATATTTGAATCAAGAATGTTCACAAGCAATGTCAGAGGAGAAATTGTTGAGAAAATTGGAGGCACTTAGATTAAATACTGTCTTTAGATACCAGAAAGAGGGCCACATACAAGAGGAACTAGATGTGCTCTATGAGACTATCAAGTGAAGGTCTAAATAGAAGGCATGGGGGAGCTTTTAGTTTTGTCTTAGGTAAGCCTGCACCACAATGTAGTGGATTCCTCCAACGATTAGAGACCTTCTCCATCAATTGGATGTCTTCTGTCCATGGTTGTGACACCCTGGCAGGGATATTAGGGTTAAGGAATTCCCATGCTGGAGGTGTAGGGGAGAGAGGGATAATGGTGATGAGGGGGCTGGGTAAGCAGGACCCTTCCAATGCTTAGATTCTGTTATTTAATTCACTTTGGCTGGACCCAGCCTGACAGGGTAATTATAAAGTTTCTAGTTCAAGGTCAAATCAAGAACAGACAGACACTAGGAGTGTATCTTTAGTTTGACTTAGTATTTTTATACTCAAATACCCTAGAATATTGTTCCCAGTTTCCAGAAGTATTCCTGTAAACTTTGTGGGTAATATAAGACTTCACCTTCTCAAAGAACAAACGAACCTCACATTCAATTTCATTTGATTCTATTGATGTTAACTCAATTCTGTTCACAAGATTGAGCACTGATGGCTCACTTTCTTCACAGACCAGCAAAAATCTACCTTCTACAATCAACACTTATTCCCTTTCTCATCCCTCAGCAGAAAATTGAGTAAAAGCTCTTCATTGCCATAAAATACTATTACCAAGGTTTCCTGTTTACCCCCAGAGTACAGAATGAGACACACTCAACAACTAAAACCACCCTCTAGACTGCTTAAAGAGTTTATTCCATTTTTTTTTCCTTCGGCATTTTCTATGAATATCTGTATGAGTTAAATGCGTACTTTTCTAACCTTTGTTATTTTGAAAGTTATTCTGATATTCCTGTACAGTTGTGCCTCATTTACTAGAAATTTGCTCACATGGCCAAATGATGTATCCACAGAACAATTTGAAACTAGACCTTTTGGAAGCAAACTCCTACAAACTGTCATCAGTGTTAGCAGAACTTGAGCAAAGACCTCAACCCAGCCATCCTTGCAGTAACTCCATCTTCAGGTGGAGGGAAAAGGTAACATTCAAGGAGACTGGTTGTAAGTTCTTGATTGGGCCTGCTGGGTGGAGTGGCTTAAAGTAGCATCAGGGCAAAAAAGATATTAGGAATTCTATGTGATATTAATATTCATACACTTAATAAGATAAATGTTTTTATTTCTTTTGAGCACAACAAGAGCTAGACACAACCGAATACACTCTGTGTACACCAAACTTCTATGAGGAGCTAAAAAACACTTTCAATGTCTTCTGGCTCATCATACCTGAATTTTATCCTTTGGATGTGCTTTTACAGTAAAATTTCTATTAAATTGTATTAGTCTCATCTGTTTAACATGGTGCCTAATGCAGATAATGCATCAGTACAGCTCTGAAATTCACATACACCTATTTTCCTAGTGCTGCACTCCAGGAGTGGATGAGCAGGTGAACGTACATGGCAGCTATTGCTTGTGGTTACTGATCAGAAGGGGGAGCTGTAATCATCTTGTGAAGGGACGGTTTTCTAAGAGGCTCAAGAGCTCAAAAACAATCTCAGTCATTTAGAGGGTTGTGATCATTTCACTTGCATTAAGCCAACTAAAGTTGTATTTGTAAAAGTAATGTTATGAATGTTACTATTTGACCTAGACACACAGGTTAGAATTGGAAACACAGGCTATAAAGTACAGTAATTGTTTAATTTTGAAAATATTAAGGCTTCAACTCAAAACTGAAACACAGTAGGGCTTAGAAATCTATTGAATTATTTATACCCCTCAGTTTAAAAACTTCCAGTCCAGGCGCAGTGGCTCATGCCTATAATCCCAGCACTTTAGGAGGCCGAGGTAGGCAGATCACCTGAGGTCAGGAGTTCCAGACCAGCCTGGCTGACATGGTGAAACCTGTCTCTATTAAAAATACAAAAATTAGTCAGGCATGGTGGTGGGCACCTGTAATCCCAGCTACCAGGGAGGCTGAGGCAGGAGAATCACTTGAACCCAGGTGGTGGAGGTTGTAGTGAGCTGAGATCATGCCACTGCACTCCAGCCTGGGTGACAGGGCAAGACTCTGTCAAAAAAAAAAAAAATCTTGAGGAAAACAGCTACAGAAGAGTTAATTTTCATGAATGTTTATGATAATCGTGTTATAAAATATGACTTTTTATACCATTTGAACAGGAGCATACTCATAGCTATGTGAAAATATCTCGGCCTTTTTTAATGAAGAGATTAGAGAGTATTGTGAGCAAAGCATCTTCTGGTGGGCAGAGCAATCCAAGTTCTTCAACTCCAGGTAATCCCATGCCCACAATCTTTTTGGCCTGGGTCCTACTGGCAGGGCACATTGCTACATTTAAACTTTATTTTCAGAGCCACTTTGACCTGTATCTGTTTAAGGAAATTTATATTTCCATCGGGACTGATTAATTTGTTAGACTCTGTAGCTTTATGTAAAAATGGGAGAAGTTAAGAAGAGTAGAGGGTTGGGAAAGTATTTTATAATATGAGAAGTTGCCTCAGATATCAGATGGCTGGCATCCACCTTATTCAAATGGCCTGTTATTTGCCATCCACATAATCACACTTAAACCATTGTGAGGAGCTTTGTCACTCTGTCTCCATAGCCTCCTCCAAACTCCCATAAGAAGCCTGTCCTCTCTGCGAGACACATAGTGATCCAGGTGGTTTGCCAGGGCTTGGACTCATGGCCTACAAACCCCCATTAGCAGTCATCTGACTTCAGTCATTCGTGCACCCACACACCACACTGCTCTTCATCTTTCAGCATACACACACATGTCACTGTCCCTGCATGTTCAAGTATAATTACCATAATCTTGACTATCTAGTTTTTTAAATTAGAAATTGGTTAAAAAAAAAGAACTTCAGTAAAACCAGGACATTATGGTTCACACGATGTATTAAGGAGTCACCGCTGCATTGTTTGAGAAACAGTTCCATACACAGCTAGGGATGATAACATGCACATGCCCCAAATATCCCCTATTTATATCTGAATGGCAAAACTGGTGAATGTTTTCTAAAACATGCATGCAATGTTTTTCTCTAGACTTACTATTTCATGTATTATAATATAGTTTTTGATTATATAACATATGCAGTCCATACATATAGAAAGTGCATCATAAATGGTTTTTGAATCAAGGAATGAAATTATGTAAAATTACAAACTTTCCTTTTGAGAAAAATTTAATATATTGAAACTCTGCACCACACTGTTAAATAACCAAAGAGCTTCAGCTCATATTCATTTGCCTGCTAACACAGCATAGTAATTACAGCTTAATCTATTTCAGTCCCTGGTGCAGCCCAGCTCAGCAGCAGACTTTGCAAGGCCTTATATTCTTTTCAAGCCAGGCAAGATGATGAGTTGAATTTGGAAAAGGGTAAGAATCATTCTCAAATATTTTAATTGCCTTCCCATATTGAGATTCTTAGCATGAATAAAACCCTGTCTTAGTGTGGCAGCCTTAAGAGTTACTACCATGTCAAATCAGTTCACCCTTCTTGAAAGATAAGCACATCTAAAACAAAAGCTCGCATAATGATAATAGCTAACACTTATTCTGTTTTCTATGTGCCAGTCATTGTTGCAGGCATATTGTCCAATTTAATATTAATGAAACCCTTGGAGGGTTTTATTGGTTATTCCCATTTCATAGCAGAGGAGACTGACACACAGAAAGGTTAGGTGCTTTGGCTAATGCCACAGGCTGTGGCAGCGCAGGATTTGAACTTGGAAACACAGCCATACTCCTAATCACAATGCACACTGGGGTAGAATGTCAGTAATGGAAAGTGATTAGAGGTGTACCCCACCTTTTTATTTTTTAGAAGCTAGACATGCAGGAATGTGAAGTGACTTCCTCTCTCAACTTAGTGAAAGTGCAAATTCTAGAACCTGGGTCAGCTGACTCCCAGCTTAGTGCTGGTCTCACTTCTCAGAAAAGCTTTTTATGTCCAGTCTAAAGAGTAAGACCCCCTTCTTTGTGTCACAGAGTTTTACTTAACATGGAAAGGTGTTATATAGTGGCTTTATAATATAAACCACAACATTATTAAAGAAAAAAGTCTCCAGCCTCAACCTTCATTATGTGTCCAGTTAGAAACCACGTTTGGATGTTAGTGCTAAGACAGAGATCTGGAAACGGAAGGGTTAGTGAGAAAGAGTAACGTTGTGGGAGAAAGTATATTATCCAAAACAAGAACACGGCTCCCAGAGCCAGTGGAAAATCAAGATACATTTTGTAGCCAAACGACAAGGACACCGCACATTTGCTATTTATTGGGTGTTTCCTTTGCAGCATTTGCCAGTCATCTCTCCCCAGGCAATTACTTTTCTTCCTATGTGAATAAAAGACATACTTCCCAGATGCCACCTAGAACCCATGGATGCTGCATTTGAGTTATATCATTCACAATAAATTGATTATCTTGTTTTCAGTTCTCTGCTGGTTGCAAAGCCTGCTTACACTTTATATTCTAAGTAGTTTCTTTCAATGAAACACGACATTGGAGGCTTAGGAAAGCTGGCAATACAATTTGAAATCATTTGTTGGAATTCTTGTTAATAGATTATGTCAATTTACTGACCTGAGAGAACCCATTAAAGGCAGAACTTAGAGACTGAGAATGATCTCCTTTAAGAATAGCGATTTATGACTAAGAAAAGACAGAAAAGGAGTTAATAGTCTCCTTTGTCTTAGAAAGAGAATTGCTGAGTAAGAGTGAAGGGAAGACTGAAAAATCACCTCAGAATGACGCTAAAGAAAAAGAAGCTCTTGGATCCTGAAGGGGGCAGATCTTTCTACTTTTATGACAAGAGCCATGTTTCTTGTCCAATTTGCTATGGAATTCTCTTTATTTGAATCATTGCTTTAAAAAATATTGTCTCCAAATTGATGTTGTATTAAAGTTGGCTAAGTTGTTGAACGGGGAGTTACATTTCTATGCAAAGTTGTGAGTTAAGCTTTTGGACTATGAAATCAGGTATAATGCAGAGGCATTGTCTTGATCTTAGGAAAACACTGTTGGTGAGACATACTTATAGCAGCCAACATGCCAAAGTATCATAAACACCAGCATGTGAAACCCTCAAAGTATGGACACCAAGAAAGACTTTGGTGACAATCTATCAGCTACATAGAAAGTGAGCCAGGCAGCGTAAGGATATATGACCCAAGGTGATTTTTTTTTTTGAGACAGAGTCTCGCTGTGTCGCCCAGGCTGCAGTACAGTGGTGTGATCTTGGCTCACTGCAACCTCCACTTCCCGGGTTCAAGTGGTTCTCCTGCCTCAGCCTCCTGGGTGGCTGGGACTACAGGCGTGTGCCACCACACCCAGCTAATTTTTGTATTTTTAGTAGAGACGGGGTTTCACCATGTTGGTCAGGCTGGTCTCGAACTCCTGACCTTGTGATCTGCCCGCCTTGCCCTCCAAAGCGCTGGGATTACAGGTGTGAGCCACCACACCTGGCCAATCCTGTTTTTAAGCAATTATTTTATCTCAGTTGTTCATTATCTTACTCTTTTTAGTATCCTCTGGATTATGCCTGCTTTATACACAGGTGTTTGATACATTTGGCTTCATCTGAATCAAGTGCAGAAAATGACACTACCAAGTAACTCCTTGAAGCAGAACCTCCTTAAAACTCTTATCAATCGGGCTGAGGCATGTGTTCATATTGCAGAGACCCATTTGTCTGTGTATTTTCACAGGTGACATTGTGATTATACACGAGAAAAAAGAAGAAGGATGGTGGTTTGGATCTCTGAATGGGAAAAAAGGCCATTTTCCTGCCGCTTATGTGGAGGAGTTACCTTCAAATGCTGGCAACACAGCTACAAAGGCATAAAACAAGACTCTGAACATACTACCTTCACACTCTGTAACCAACAATACAATGTGGTTCAAATAAGAATAAAGTGCTATTATCTTTACAGGTTTTTCTTTTGAAATGGATGGAGTTTTACCTGCAAGTCACAGCACTTTGCATTCATGATTATTAGCTTGAAACAGTCAGCTAAAAGATGGATGGGTGGAGACAGACAAGGAAGAGGCTCCTTGGTTCCTAGAGTTTCCGAATTCTAGGAGACCCTAGAGATGATCCAGTATAACCCCTGGTGTCACAGAAAGAGACTGAGTCCAAGGTGGGTTCAGCTGCTTGCCTGAAGTCACAGAGTTATCTGGTAGACAACAGCAGTGAGGACTTAGATGTCTTTTTCCTCTGGATTTGGGTGGCAACAGAGCATAGCAGGCCTACGAGGGGGTCAAGCAGAGCCTGGGAAATGAGGAATACAGATCAATTCCAAGCAGAGAGACAGGCAATCAAAACACCAATGAGATCAACCCAAATTAGGGGATGGTAGGATAAAAGATCCAAAGAAAGGGTGGTAGACAAAGGTCCAGCTCCCAGGCTGAGGGCCTCGGGGCAGAATGCAGTTTCATCCTAAGCCAATGATCTTCTGAGGCAGTTGCTTCATATATACCCCCTGCCCACCACCAGAGCTGCTCTTAGAGTGAGGTCAGGTGTGAGCCAGAGATAGCTAGAGATATGAGAACAAGAGCAAATTGGACAGGAAAGGGCTAGGAGGGAGATAGTGCCCCAAATTTCATGCCTTCTTGCCCATCTGGAAACCTCATTTACCAATTCAGAAATAAGGAATTCTGTACTTCCCAAGTCATTATGGACGGAATATCCTAAGCAGCTTCCTAATGGAAGGACTTGAAATGATAGTGGATTTCTAGTTTGAATGGAAAGTTCAGGAAACCAATCTTCACTATCAAAATGGAATATTTAGGGTGAAGAAAATTTATGGTACTTCCTCAAATGACCCATCATGGGCAAAGGTTGGGAATGAGAGAGGCTAGGCCCCGAAACTACTTCCAAGGGGAACAGTTGAGAGTGAAGAGAAATGTTACAGCAGCTTCTTTCAGAAAATGACCTAAGTTGGCCTGGAGATCTCACACTCCATTGATTGGAAGGTCATGGTCTTCATGAAACTGCTGGGTATGTTTTTACTCTTGTGCCAAATAGGCTGTCCTTTAGAACTTCAATACAGGCATTAAAGGAGTAATTAAAATCCATCCCATTACTCTCCTGCCCCTGACCTCTTTTTTTAAAAAATTCATCAAATTTTATACTTTCAAGAAGAAATTTTTCAAACTGAGGACTATATTTTGCAAGTCTGTACCATTACACTCCTATAGCGGAATATAAGTAACACAATAGATATTTAGATACAGATATTAGAGCTGAAGGAGCGCAAGTAAAATTTGTTATGTGAGATGTAACTTACAGCCCAGAACAGCTCAGACGTTTTAATGCCATCCTTAATGGTGTCTTAATGAAGGCTTTCTGCAAGTAGAAAGTTGGCTGGATAATAGGCCATTAGACCATGAACAGAGATTTTAAATTTATATTTCCTTTTCATCTTACTTCTTTCCATTAAGCCTTGATGGATAAAAAATTATGTAGCAATTGACTGCAGCCTACACCAGACCATTTTCTGTGGAGAAAATCATCATAATGGTAGTTTGACCCTAAAACTCTTTGAAAGTAATTTTCAAAGAAAGACATCTTTTTTTCTTCATAAATCAGTTGTGTTTTATGAAAACATAAATGGTTCCCCTGTTTTGGAATGTTGCTGCAAATTATTTTTGCATCTGACATATAACTTTTAAGCTTCAAAGAAATACTATAAACTAGATGAAATACAAATATAATTGGATATAGCGGACTTGTTGAGTATCTTTTTAGTAGGGCAAGAACTTTCTGATTAGATAGATGGGGATGATACTCCAGAAAGATTTAGTGCATATTGTGGTGAACATTAATTATGGGCTGAAGTCTCCTATATAGAATAACTTTAATGTTAGTGCTTTAAAACTATTAAATGGACTTTCATAATTATAATCCACTAAGTTTTGTATGTCAGGAAGATTTTAGTACCATTGACAACCTGAAATATAGGCCGCAGAGGCCGATATTGAGCACATTGATGTTATTCTATTTTAGCTCCTTTCTAGTAGAGGAAAAGCTGACATATCCATCATGCTATCAACCAGAAAGATTTACTAATTTCATTTTTCTGCATTTTCACTTACCCATAATAATTAATATGCCTAATGACAAGGCATTTTAATCACTTAAAGTGCCTTATGATTCATCAAAAATGTAATATTCCGTTTGGGGGTAAATGTTACTGTATAGTATTATAAAACTTTAACTGATCAGTAATTTGAACACAGTTTAATTTTGTTCTCCCCCAAGATAAAACCCATCCCCTCCCAAAGCCTTGACGGCCTTGAGGGGTAATCAGCCTGGCTGGGAGAAAGAGAAGTGGGTTAGATCAAATAGCGGCACACCCTAGTGTCCTCTGCAATCTCATACAGGAAGATGGGCTTGGGGTTGCGGGGCATGAAAAGGTGGGATTCGGACTGGGCATGAGAAGGCGGGACTCAGACTTGGGTCAGAGAGTGGGGACACAGCAGAGACGAGCAGAAACCTTTTGCAGAGAGAATGCAGCTACCTGGATAGAGCTGAAGATGATGGATGAGGGGAATGTCAAAGGTCCCAGGATGCTGTGATCCAGCACGGAGGATCTGGATCCCTGGACATTCAGCTGAGCAGCAATGGAGACAGGAGTGAGAAAACCAGTGAGCTAGAGAATCCAGGTTGTGTTTATACAAATAGGAGGTCAGTTCCGGGAAGGGAAATCCTGCTGAAGGGGCAGAGCCCTAGGGATACTAACTGGGTCAGGGGGTCAGAGGAATAGGAGGAAAGCAGCTTTGCTCTGAGGTTGGAGTAAATGGACCTACAGAGAATTAGGGTGAAAACCTCTTTCTCAAAGGAACTATGGAATTGGAGAAGCAGACCTAGGAGGGGAAGCAAACTGAACTGGTTGGAGACAAACTTTGGTCTTAAAGCTCAGGACTAACAGAGGGCTCTGGGTCAACAAAGGGAATCATATCAAGGAGCACCTAGAAGCATGCCACGTATATGGGGAAACTGAGCTTTCCTCACATGGGGCAAATGGGAATTGCTTTGTTCAGTGATTCTTCCAGTGTGGTGCCTGGACCAGCATACTCCTCACACCAGAAGTAGTCTTGGCCGGCCATGGTGGCTCACGCCTGTAATCCCACCACTTTGGGAGGGCAAGGTGGGTGGATCACTTGAGGTTAGTAGTTCAACACCAGCCTGGGCAACGTGGCAAAAACCTATCCCTACTAAAAATACAAAATTAGCCAGGTGTGGTGGTGCATGCCTGTAGTCCCAGCTACTCAGGAGGCTGAAGCACAAGAATGGCTTGAACCCGGCAGGCACAGGTTGCAGTGAGCTGGGATTGCACCACTGCACTCCAGCCTGGGTGACAGCAAGACTCCATCTCAAAAAACAAAAAAAAAAATCATCTTTGAACTGGATTTTGAAGGATGAATAGAAGTTACCATGTGGAGAGGTTAAGAAACAAAAGATCTGTCACTTAAATACTAGGTCTAAAGACAATGAGTCCTCTTTCTCAAAAGAGCCCCCAGTCTCTATTCTTGTAAGGAAGACAGAGCAGTAAATAAATACAAGACCCCATGATAAATGCTGTAACAGGAGTATGACAACAGGTAATGAGGACATTTAGGAGTGAGAGGTTTCAATCAGGATCGAGGAGATCAGGGAAAGTCTGAGCTGCCTGGGAGTTAAGCAAGTGAGACGGGTTGGGTGAGTGCTATAGGCAGATGAGGAAGAGGCACTGCACCTAAGCACTGGAAAGTACACGTTTGTAACAACTGACCAGGCACCAGTCCACAAAGTATCTGTAAATTATCTGACCATAATATAATGTAGAAATCATTAAGAAAATGGTAACTGAAAAAAACTTTGTGCATTTGGAGAACGTGTATGTGTGCCCACACCCATATATGCAAATGCATGTATGCACATACACATATACTTCTAAATAATCCATGGTCCAAGAAGAAATCTTAATGGAAACTAGAAAATGTTAGAAATAAAAAATGAAAAAGACACTATTTATCAAAATCTGTAGTTTCGGGAAAGCAGCTATAAAAAAGTCCCACAAGGAAAGGAGAAATGCTAAAATTAATAAATGAAGCATCCTAATTATGTTTATCAAAATAACAGCAGAATCGACCCACAGTAAAGAACACCAAGAAGAGGAGGAGGAGGAGGAGGAGGAGGAGGAGGAGGAGAAATGGGCTGGGCACGGTGGCTCAGGCCTATAATCCCAGCACTTTGGGAGATGGAGGCAGGTAGATCAGGAGGTCAGAAGTTCGAGACCAGCCTGAGCAACATGGTGAAACCTCGTCTCTACTAAAAATATTAAAATTAGCCAGGCATGGTGGCACGTGCCTGTAATCCTAGCTACTCAGAAGGCTGAGGCAGGAGAATCGCTTGAACTTGGGAGGTGGAGTTTGCAGTGAGCTGAGATCGCGCCACTGCATTCCAGCCTGGGCAACAGAGCGAGACTCTGTCTCAAAAAAAAAAAAAAAAAGGAAGAAAGAAAGGAAAGAAAGAGAGAGAGAAAGAGAAAGAGAAAGAAAGGAGAGATGAAACCAAATAGAAGAGTATGAACAAGGCTATCCATTGGTTCTTTGAAAGGATTAATAAAATGAGCAAATCTTGGTGAGAATGAAAAAAGGTATGAATAAACATTATAAGAAAAAAGTAGGCTGGGTGCGGTGGCTCATGCCTGTGATTTCAGCACTTTGAGAGGCCAAGGCTGGCAGATCACTTGAGCCCAGGAGTTCGAGACCAGCCTTGGCAACACAGGGAGACCCTGCCTCTAAAAATAAATAAATAAATACATAAAAAGTGTAAGTAGATGCTATAGATGTAGCAGTTATCTAAAAGATAAAATTATATACTATGAATCTTTACACCAATTAATTTGAAAGCCAAGAAAAAGAGACAAATTTCTCAAAAAATATGAATGATCTAAACTTAGAAGAAATACAATAACTGAATGATTTAATAACTGTTAAAGAAATCTAATGAGTACCTTTTTAAAACTCTTTCTACAAAAAAATCCCCACAAGACCATAGTTTTATAAGTGAGTTCAAAAACAATAATCTTATTCAAACTTTTTCAGGAAATAGAAAAATATACATGGGAAAATTATAACCCAATGTCACTCATGACTATAGATGTAAAAATTCAAAACAAAATATTCATAAACTGAAGCCAACACTGTATTAAAAAAAAGACTGCACATGACTAAAGTGGATTTATTCCAACAAGGCAAAGTTAATTCAACATTTTTTTTCAAAAGCCTGTTAATGTAAATCACATTAATAGGTTAAAGATGAAAATTTATATAAGTACAGAAAAACATAAAATTCAACAAATATTCATAATTACTTTTAGTTAATTGAGAATAAAAGAAAATCTTCTTCATTTCCCCCAAGTCTGGGAAACCACACACATAGTAGAGTATGGCCAGATGAGAAAAGTGACCTCAAAAAGGGTAAATAACTTGCGCAAGGTCATGTATCAGCTTCAATAGTAGAGCAAAGACTGGCCTGCGTCTTAATTCTCAACTTTTTTCCCCCAAAATACCATGTTGGTGCCGGAATATAGAGCTTTTTGCAAGACAAGTTAAAATATTCAACAGTTGCCATTATATAGATAACATTTATTTGAATCTCAAACATTGCCTCTTTCCAAAATTCTCATAAACATTAAGTTGAGTAAAATAACTTCTCCCTTGAAGTTTTTCCATTTGCTAGACCTTATTCTCAGCTGCTACTTCCAGCGTGCCTAGTTGCTAAGGAAAAAGGAAAATGTGTGTCTAAACTTGAAACATTCTTCACACCATATCATACACTTTTCATATTTCACACCACGATATACTAACAATACCAAGAAAGGGCTGATTTTATATAGCATATAGATCCTCCCGTTAACTGATAGACTCTTTTTCTATTTAGATGAAACTCTTATCTTTATTCAGAAAGGAACTTGTTCTCTGTCAGCTTGTTACTGAGTCAAGAAGTGCTCACCGGGTTCAGTGGCTCATGTCTGAAATCCCAGCACTTTGGGAGGCTGAAGTGGGTGGATCCCTTGGGCCCAAGAGTTTGAGACCAGCCTGGCAACATGGCAAAACCCCGTCTCTACAAAAAATACAAAAATTAGCCGGGTGTGGTGGTGCATGTCTGTAGTCCTAACTACTCGGGACTCCAGCCCAGGCGACAGAGTGAGACCCTGTCTCAAAAAACAGCAAAGCTATCTTTAACTTCCAAAAATGTCCAAACACCTTAGCAACATGTCTGCAGATATTGTTGAACAAGCCACCTCTTTTACGAAGTGCAATTTTGATTCCCCATCAAATAATTTTCTGTTGAGTCTTGATAATGTGTTCAACATTAATACATATTTATTAAGCTTCTACTATATCCCAGACACTGGGAGGCTGAGGCGGGAGAATGGCGTGAACCCGGGAGGCGGAGCTTGCAGTGAGCCGAGATCACGCCACTGCACTCCAGCCTGGGAGACACAGCGAGACTCCGTCTCAAAAATAAATAAATAAATAAATAAGGTAAGAGAGCTAAATGCCGCCATGGTACACAAATTCAAACGTAACTAATTATGTCTGTACAGGATTTTCTGAATTGAAAAATAACCAACACTTTCTAATTCTCATTAGCCTGGAAATTGAAACTTTAGATATATTAATAGAACATTGTAGTAATTTTGTGCTTTTTTTTTTTTAACTTGTTACTGAGTTTAATTTTAGAGACCTGTACCATTTTATTACAAAATGTAGAATAGATGAGTGACCCCATTTGGATTCCATTTCAAGCAGTGTTACTTACATTTGTGCCTATATTTTCCCACTTAAGAAAGTATCTTATCTGTGTATCTTGTGCTTTATTTCCACATTAGGAAGATTTTAAATGTTTAAAAATTATTTCATTGTTATGACACATCATCTTAAACATAATGCATAAAAAAGCAAGTATACTAAGGTAGCTCAGTTTGCCTTTTATATGTATTATTAATCAGCTCAAGTGGAATTTTCATAATGCATCAACTTTAAAATGTGAGCTAATATATTAGTATCAGCTCCAAAATATCCCTAGGTGGGTATATAGTAAACTTCAAAAATTAAGTTTCGTTTTTGTTTTGCTTTAAAGAGATAGGGTCTTTGTCACCTAGGGCTGGAGCTCACTGCTGAGCTCAAGCGATTCTTCCACCTCTGTCTTGCAAGTAGTTGGGACTATAGGCACGTACCACCATGCCTGGCAAATTAAATTCTGTTTAGAGATGGGGTCTGGCTTTGTTGCCCAGGCTGGTCTTGAACTCCTGGCCTCCTCAGTCTTCCAAAGTGCTAGGATTACAGGCATTAAGTCACCATGCTCAGCCTAAGGTTTTTATATTTGCTCAAACAGATTAAAAACTTATGCACAAATTAATAGCCCTCTCACACACCATTCCAAAAAGACCTGGGTTGATGGCTGCAGTCTACATCCCTAGTGACTGTTCTCAATGAACCACTGGGGTTCTAAACACCTCATACTCTGCTCACTGTTTCCCTGAGATCTGTAGCTCTTTTGCCATTTTAGTGAGGCTATTTCCTAAGGATCCAGACAAAGCATAGTCCTCCTCTGCTTTCAAGACAATATAGTTCTTTTTCTTAATCATTATACTTCTACAGAAACACAAAACCCAAACTATATTATAGAAATTCAAATTTGTTGAGAATCTTTAAGAACTTTGTTTTTGCATACTTTCCTTGTAATGTAGTATAGAAAGGCAATAAGGCATCGTCTAGATCTAGGTGAAACTCGTGGATTCAGTTGCCAGCTTGTCATCTGGGTTTGAATCCCAACTCTAACACTCAGCAGCAGTGTGACTTTAAGTCATTTAAACTCTGTACCTTGTATTCCTTATCTGTAGAACAAAAATTTCAATAGTATCTACCTCACAGGTTGTTGTGAGAACGTAAATGAGTAGATGGAGGTAAAGGGCTTAGGGCTTAGAACAGTGCTGGGCATGTAGGAAGTGCAAAAAAGAAAAAAAAAAAAGGTATTAACCATTATTTTAAGATGGCCAGCTGACCAGGCTTGTTAGAATAATCCCCAATCTTGGAATGAATCAACTTCCCTGTTGAGAAAACAAATCAGTCTAATTGTCTAATGTTCTATGGCCCAAGGCCCTCCGCCCTCTGTTCATAATAATGTATTTTTCTTTGTATATTTGACTTTGGATTCCAGTAGCAAAGTTGGTTCCTAGGTTTTGTTTTGAGACGGAGTCTTGTTTTGTCATCCAGGCTGGGGTGCAGTGGCACGATCTTGGCTCACTGCAACCTCCACCTCCTGGGTTCAAGTGATTATCCTGCCTCAGCCTCCTGAGTAGCTGGGATCACAGGCACGTGCCACCATGCCCAGCTAATTCTTGTATTTTTAGTAGAGACGGGGTTTCACCATGTTGGTCAGGCTGGTCTCGTACTCCTGACCTCGTGATCCGCCCGCCTCGGCCTCCCAAAGTGCTGAGATTACAGCTGTGAGCCACTGTGTCTGGTCATTCCTATGTTATCCTCTTGGGAATTTCCTGCTATGGAATCTCATTCTCAGATCTTGACCCCATTCCACCCACCAGTTAGAAGTGAAGAATGGCTGTTCCTTGAGGAAACATGGGCCCTATGTGGGGATCTACCCATTTGTTCTCTCATCCCCAATTCTCATTTCTCCAACTTGCTGGTGAAAGAGATCTTTCAGAATTTCTTCTTGCTTAGGCAAGCTGGGTCAATGCCTAGTGCCTTCTTACTGTATGGTTCAAAACATTATGTCATCGAGTTTGCAGTATGAGGTATGATCTTTCTTTAGTCTTCTTTGAGACAAGACCTTCCCTCAAGTTTTGTTACATTTGTTCACTGTAGATATATTTCAAGTGGAGAAATTCAGTCAACACATACTCACTGCAGATAGTCATCTAATGTTTCTAATGCCAAACATCTAAGCTGTCTTTCCCTTTCTAGAACTATAACATCCCCATTCTTAGCCCAATTATTGAGGTTAATCTGCCTCTATAGCTGGGTTTCAGGGGGAATCTAGTATAACCCAACACATGTATTTTAGCCCCTTGATCACCTGTACTAACTTACAGGAACCGGATGAGTTTGAAATTGCTGTGGTCTACCACATAGAGGCTCAATCCAGAAGAAACAGATCCTGCTGATAGAAATTGAGCTCCAAATCAAGCTAGGTTCACAAAAACCGAAGTTGGGTTTTGATATCGTTTTTTGCGTTCATTTAAATAAGTATATAAAAAATAAGGCCAAATGTGAAAGTCTGCCTAGGAAAAACTGGAGTCTGCTTATTGTACTCTCTCTCTTAAAATACTCCCTTCAGACAAGCCCATGCTGAAATAGGATACGTCTATTGCTAGTAGCACCCATTCCAATCACCAGGACAGTTTATTAGCCTTTTATCTCTAGAGAAAATACCAATCAATGGTCCCTAAAAGCTGATCTACACACTGGCATGTGTCAGTGATAACATCTCCACCAGGCCATAGCATTCTTCTCAGGTAAGTTCTACTACTATATGTCAATGAGCAAAGCCTTGAGCCAAGTCCTAGGTATGAGTGGTGTTAGGGCTCAGAACATGATACCCCAAACTATGGTGCTTTAGCATAGTAAGTACTTTAAGAGAGATTAGAAGGCCTCAGAAGCAGCATCAGAACCAAGGTCTCTGACCTTTTCCTGCCTTCCTGCTTCTTGCTCCTCTCTTCTCTAAAGTAAGTTGTAAAACCTAGAAATATTATTCCAACTTTCCCCCACCGTACTATGTCCTAAGACCCTCCTTTGATAAGGGTCCTGCCCCACGCCCAGGAAGAAGGAAAGCTACACAGAAAGACCCCAAGAAAGACCTGAACAGACAGGCCTTGAAGGTTTCTTCAGTTTATTACCACTAGATCACACCTGTTCATCCAATCACGTTTCTACACGGCTGTCCATTCTTCCATTCTTCCTCAAACATAAGCATAAAAATAGACAGTTTTACCTGCATATTTAAGTCTTCATTTCCGAAGGCTCCCATGTCACATAAAACTTGGATTAAATACATTTGTTGTGTTTTTCTCTTGTTAACCTGTCTTTTGCTATAGGAGTGTTGGTTGTGACCCTTATGATGGATGAGGAAAGGTATCACATCTTTCTGTCCCTACAGCGGCCACTGAGAGAGGCTGCTCTGAAACTCCCTTCCTCCTCTCACTAACTGGGCGACAAGTTGAATTTTCCCCCAGATTATTCAGGGAGAAGGCAGGAGAAGCAACTGAAGGCATGGAAGGCATTGTTCTATGGTTTCTAGGTGTGCTCACGATATACTGGAACAGTATTATGTAGCTTTCACTATAGCTAGCATACTTAAATGCCATCAAATTTACACAGAAAGGATGAGGACAAAAAAAAAAGTCCTAGAATAAGTTGACATTTGAACTCTAATCTGTGGTGAACAGACTCCCAAGATGACAAACTTATATCCAGACCACAATTAAATGGCAAACATTACAGAATGGAAACTGTTTATAAATTTCTACATTTAGATTTTCAAAACTATATCCTAGTAAAATGCTGCCAACTTTCTTCTGATGTGAAGGATCGTCCTTTATTCTAATTATAGATCTCTCTTGGTGTAAGGTAAAAATATTCTTTCTTTTTTGACGTTAGGTTGATAGTAAGATAGTAGAGTTTATTTTGCCCAGTACATGTTAAAAACTGTCAAACTTAGGTTGGACCCGTCCTTTTAATTTTTTAATATTGAGAGTCCATATTAAGTGGTACAAAAGCTTGGAGACCACTGAAACCCAGTGCAGGCTGAACAAATTTCCATTCCCAGTGCTAGCCTAAGTTACTCATGCCTGACATTTACAGGAAAAAAAAAAAAAGTAGTAAACTAATTATCTTTCATTAATTAAAAGAACATATTTTACTTTATATGTTTCCCTAAGATTTTAATTAAAATACAGTAGTTCTCCCTTACCCGTGGGGGATGTTAAAAGACTCCCAGTAGATGTCTGAAACCTTAGGTAGTGCTAAATCCGATATAGACTGCTTTTTCCCCATACATAAATATCTATGATAAAGTTTTATTTACAAATTAGGCACAGTAAGAGGTTAACAACAATAAGTAATAAAATAGAACAATTATAACAACATACAGTAATAAAAGTTATGTATATGAAATGTTTCTTTCTCTCAAAATGTCTTGTACTGCATTCTACCCATTTAATATTTTTGGACCACAGTTGACTGTGGGTAACTAGAACTGTAAAAAGCAAAACTGCAGATAAGGATGGACTACTGTGATTGAAAGAAGTATGCCACACAGAATGTTACAAAAATACCAAAGAATTACAGGCAGACAGCAGATAATGAGAATTCTTTTAAAAAGAGACACAAAATAGACAAGAAAAATAAACCATTTTTATATACACTATTTGTACCTTAATTATAAACCGTGGCAGTAAAAGCTTTCCGAACATTGGCAAGAAAAGCTGAAAAATTGTTGGTCTTCCTTACATTCTCTTGAAATTCTGCTAGGCCCTCAAGATGAGGGGCACTATCTGACACTAGGGGAAAAAAAAAAAAATCAAAGACAATTAGAATAGATTTTTTATGGCAGAGAAGTGTTTCTAATTTAGATGCTCTCATCTGGTTTGAATGTCAATTCCATCTTAATGAAATTCTTTGAGCAAAAAAGGATACACTTGATTTTCACATGCCAACTATCTTTTGGATCTTTCCTTCATTTAATCTCTAAATATTCAAATCTGAAGTACTATAATCTTGCTTTAAATTTAAACAGATGGCACTCAAGGATTGAGAGTTTAGTGATGCAGAATGACCCTGCCCATCATCTTAAACCTATATATTTTAACTATTTAAACTTTTTAAATAAAACTGTTAAGTCATTTTTATCTGCAAAACTTTGGTCTGACTGACTTTTCATTTCTGACCACTGGATTTGGGGCTTGTTGGATGAGTAGCATGTCAAAATTTTTTTTTTTTTTTGGAGACAGAGTCTTGATTTGTCACCAAGGCTGGAAGTGCAGTGGTGCGATCTCAGCTCACTGCAACCTCCGTCTCCTGGGTTCAAGCAATTTTCTTGCGTCAGCTTTCTGAGTAGCTGGGATTACAGGTAACATGTATGTGCAGCTAACTTATATATTTTTAGTAGAGACAGGGTTTCGCCATGCTGCCCAGGCTGGTCTTGAACTCCTGACCTCAAGTGATCCGCCCGCTGTTGCCTCCCAAAGTGCTGGAATTACAGGCGTGAGCCACCATGCCCAGCCTGAAAAAAGAACAATTTTCAGTGCCTAGCCTTAATAATTTACAATTATGAAAGAAATATCTAGAATTTTCCAAGTGAAATGGCAGGCATTAGAAAATGTGGTTGCTATTCCAAGAGTGGTATTTACAGGGGCTATTAATCAAATGAGACTCAAAGTCACAAATAACAGTATTATTCTTGTATGTAGTTGTACCAGCTGGTACACTGGGACAAGTCTCCAGTGAAAGTGGTCAAAGGAAAAGAAATTCACCCATTATCAGATTTCCAGCTCTCGGGTACAGACTGCTTAGGAAACAAGGTCCATGACCACAGCAGAGAAACAACAGCAAAGGGCATCCGGTCCAAAATGTATCCGGTATATTCTATTGTAATATACTATCATGTACTATCAGATTATACCATAAGAGAATATCCAATTTAGAGAAAATTGAAAAGCTAGATAAGAGGTTTTTGGGGCTTGCTTTTTAAAATCTAGCACTAATTAGATTGGAAGATATTTATCTAGAGAGAAAAAAACCCAAACATCTGTATATGAATCAGATTCTCAAAATATAAATTCCCTAGGAACAGGAACTGAGCCACCAGGGCACAGGGCTGTGCTAGCTCAGCAGTTCACCTGAGTGTCTGTCAGCTACAAAGGCTTTAAGATGATAGCACAGGTGTAATGAGCTGAGAACCATTTTTATGAATTCCAATAAATTAAGGATTACTTGTACAGGGGCATTAGAAGAATAAACAAGAGATAAACATATTTCTATTCCCTTCTTGTTCACATTATTATCAAAGATATATATTCCTTATAAATCAAAGGCCTTTTGGCCAGCTGCAGAATCAGTAACCTTTATTATCAATGGGTGAGATTTGCAGGATGAAATAGTTTTTCAAAAATGTATTTTTGGGAAAATAAATTGTTAAATTCTGGTGATTTTACATGTGACTTTAAAATGATCTACTTGGATAAGTTCTAATATTCACATTTAAGCAGCCATATTCTTTAAAGCTTCAGTTTTTAAAAAAGTTATCTAAAAGGAAAATTCATATTTGCACATGAATGCAGTGATTTTTAGATTTTTCAGACACTCTGGCACTGTGCCATCCTGAACAGATGCTACTTATTAAGGATCCTAGACAATATCTATAAATCAAGACTATATTCACTTCCTTTAGAAGACTATAACCCAAGAAGCAAGACTGAAAAAGGAAGCAATAGAGTCTGGAGCTATTGCTTTCCTCCATATTCCTTTATATTCTGATTGAAATAACATTTTGGAATGCCAATCTTAAATACCAGTTAGGAGATATTAGTACATACCTTCATAGTCCCTTGCTTCATTTAGATGCAGGGAAAACATAAATGGGCTCTCAGGATTCTTAGGGTCAATATTAGTGAATATAAACTGCAATTTCTCACCTGAAAAGAGATTGAACTATTTAGTGTGTCAAAGCTTTCAATAGCGATACCCTTTCTTACTCCATCTTGAATCAATATCTGCACTGCTAAGCATGTACAGTCATGTAACCAACATTTCCAAATGCAGAAGTTACAAATTCATTTTAAAATATATTATAGTTTCAATATGACATCAAAAATACAGTCAACAAAAGAAAAGCTAGATAAATTGGACTTTGTTAAAATTAAAAATTTTTGTCCTTCAAAGAACACTATCAAGAGAAGGAAAAGACAACCTAAAGAATGGGAGAAAATATTTGAAAATCATTTATCTGATAAAGGTTGAATACATAGAATGTATTTAAAACTCCTACAACTAAAAGCCACCCAATTCAACAATGGGCAAAACACCTGAAAGAACATTTCTCCAAAGAATATATAAAAATGCCCATTAAGTACCTGAAAAGATGTTCAACATCATTAGTCATTATGTAAATGCAAGCCGAAACTACAATGAGATACCATTTCATACCCAGTAGGATGGCAAATAAATAAATGGAAAATAACAGTGTTGGTGAGGATGTGGAGAAACTGGAACCCTAGTACATTGCTGGTAGAAATGTAAAATGGTACAGCCACTGTGAAAAACACTTTGGCAGATCCTCAAAAAGTTTAAATATAGAATTACAATATGACCCAGCAATTCCACTCCTAAATATATATCCAAAAGAATTGAAAACAGACTCAAGTAGATAACTGTATGCCAATGTTCATAGCAGCATTATTCATAGTAGCCCAAAAGTGGAAATAACCCAGTGTCCACCAACAGATGAATGGATATAGTATATACATACAATGGAACATTGTTCAGCCACAAAATGGAATGAACTTGGCAGCTGTGGTCTTTTTTATGATTCACTAGGAGAACTCACAGGATTCACTCAGCAGCATATGGCCATACTCAGGGCTATGGTTTATTACAGCAAAAGGATATAACAAAATCAGCAAAGGGAAATGGTACATGGGGTACAGTCCAAGGAGAACCAGGTACAAGCTTCCAGAGCCTCTAATGAGCTTCCTGGTAGACAACACTTCACATGTGTTGTCACAATTTGATGCTGAAGGAATTCGCACATCCTGTTTGACTGTACTGGGTTAGGACTCTTGAAAGCTTGTGCCAGGTTTCCTGTAGACTTTGCTCTATGTGCTATTGTTTCTTTGCTGATTCTGTTCTGTATCCTTTTGCTGCAGTAAATCTTAGCCATGAATATGACTATATGCTAATTCCTTCTAGTGAATCACCAAAGCTAAGAGTGATCTTGGGAAGCCCAGACACAACAGACATTGGCGTACATTAGCGATGTACATGTGATATACATGCAACAGGCATCAAAATATTCATGTGTTTTAGCCTAGCAATTCCTCTCTGGGAAACAATACTATGAAAAACCATACAAAGAAAACAGGAAAGTCAATGCTCACCGGTTTACAATAGTCCCCCTTTACCCACCAGGGAGAAATACATTCCAAGACCCTCAACAGATGCCTGAAACCACAGATAGTACCAAACCCTAAGTAAACAGATGCTCCTTGACTTACAATGGCATTATGTGCCAATAAACACATCAAAAGTCAAAAACCTTGTAGGGCAAAAATGCACTTGCCACCCTGATACACTGATTATAAAGTCAAAAAATTGTAAGTTGAACTATCGTAAGTCAGGGACTGTCCATACTATGTTTTTTCCTATACATACGTACCTATGATAAAGTTTAAGTTGTAAATTAGGCACAGGAAGAGATTAATAACAACTAATAATAAAATAGAACAATTAGAACAACATACTATAATAAAAGTTATAGTTATCTGAATGTGGCTTCTCTCCCTCTCAAAATATCTTATTGTACTATACTCATCCATTTAATATTGTCAGACCATGGCTGAACATAGGTAACAGAAACCGTGAATAAGGGGGGATACCTGTATTTCTAAAACTGGAAAAACTGGCAGATTCCAAATGTTGGTAGAAGCAAAATATGTGTTAAACAATAGATAAATGGTTGAATAAACTATGCTATATGAATAGAATGAATTATTATACCACTATTTAAAAATTACCATTATGAAGGCTATAGCAACTGAGGAAATGCTCATAATACAATGTTGATAGGAACAACAAAAATTATTTGCATGTTGACAATCCTGCCAAAAATACATTTATTAAAATACTGAATGATAAATAACTAGAGCATCAGTAACTATGTTAGAATAATTTAAAAATTGTAATTTTTTCCTATTTTCTAAAAAGTTAATGTCATCATTTTAGTTGAAAATATTTTTTAAATTCTCCTCTATTTAAGAAAAGACATACTTTTCTAATCTCCTGTGTTTTATTTATATTAACAAACTTACCATAAATTTTTCGAATTTCTAGTCCAAGTCGATCTTTATACAAGTCTGCAGATTTCTGCAGCCTTTTCAACCTCTCTGCATTCGCTTTATTAGCAGTAGAAATAGCTGTGATTAAAAAACACACACATATTAAATGTTTTAAATAGTAAATTAATGCTGAGTTAATTTTTTAAACTTAAAATCGACTATAAAATGATGCCAAGCCTATAAATCTGCTTTCATTTATTGTTTCTATATCTACCAGTTAGCTAAAAGAAGTTTTTGTTCATTCAAGTTGGAAGGAAAAACTGCCCAAGAAAATGTATACAGATAGTGAGAAGAATAAGCCTTGTCTTTCTTTATTATGTAGTAGCATAAATAAATAGGCCAGGGATTCGTATGGCTGGCATAGAAATAAACAGACTTCATTTATACTATTGTGCTTTTTCTAGATAACCAATTGCTTCATGGGAAAATGTTCTATTCCTTTAAGTGTAACTATTTCTTATAAGAGGTCAGCCTTATTTCATGAAAAAAAAAGTTTTTTCTTTTTCTTTTTTTTTTAAGTTAGTACAATAGTCCCTAAGTATACTTTAAAGTAGCACAATAGTCCCTAAGTAATGAGAAAAATAATTTCACAATTTAGACTTGGTTAAGAACTCCACATGAAAAAGCATTAACAAAACAAACTTTGCTATTTTCAGAAGATTTGAAGAATAGATTACCTAGTTTGTGAGCAAACAAGGCTCCTTTCTAAAAGATGCATTCATCTGAATATGAAAGTTCTTTATACAAAAGACATTTTGCAGCATAAAAAGAGCACTTAATATTACCTAGCAGAGAATGTATGGTCAATAAATATTTGTTGCATAAAGTACACTATGGCTTGTCCAAAGCAAATTTTATTTAGGGACACCACTTCTCACTCTGCTTAATTAAAACCTTTTATCAGCCGGGTATGGTGGCTCACGCCTGTAATCCCAGCACTTTGGGAGGCTGAGGCAGGTGGATCACCTGAGGTCAGGAGTACAAGACCAACCTGGCCAACATGGTGAAAACCCTGTCTCTACTAAAAATACAAAAATTAGCCAGGCGTGGTGGCAGGTGCCTGTAATCCCAGCTACTCGGGAGGCTTTGGCAGGAGAATTGCTTGAACCTGGGAGGTGGAGGTCGCACTGAGTCAAGATCGTGCCATTGCACTCCAGCCTGGGCAACAAGAGTGAAACTCTGTCTCAGGAAAAATAAAAATAAAAATAAATAAATAAAACCTCATATCAATTTCATTATTACTGATTATATTAAAAATCACAAGAGAAGGCCCTTTAAGTTAAGGAAATAAAACCCAGTTAGCTAACTTTAATGACATCTTGCAGAGATGAGTGGCTGGTTATGCCCTGAGGTACTGTAATCCATTTTTAGCAATGAATTTGAACAGGCAAGATGTACTTAATAATGGTGAACCGTCACCACTTTCCATTTTAGATCAGTATGTTTACAACAGGAAACTTACTTTCCTTCTTCCTAGAATATTCTTCCTTAAGATCCTGGATATTTGCAGTCAGTACTTCCAATTCCTGCTTTTTGCCTTTTACTTCAGCAATCAATTTTAACAAGTTATCCTTTTTTTCTTGAATGAGCTTATTTTGCCTGCTGATCTCTGTAAGAAGCACAAGGTATTAGCTAGAATATGCTTTGCTCTCTGACATGTATCTAAGAAAAGGCCAAAGTTTACTAACTTTCATAAAGATCAATAAAGAACGTTTCGACTGCTAAGCATTTTCTAATGATTCAAAATTTATAAAAGACAAAAAAGAAAAAAAATCCTAATCTATTTTTTCCTACTCATCTTTAAAAAAAGTGAGATAGAAAAGCTTCTTAAAATGAGAATAGCAAATTAAACCAAGAAACAGAAAATCAAAAGATCATGACCTTTGCAGCTCCCCACTCCCAATAAGTACAGAAATAAAAACCACCAACAAAGATAACCAAACTCTATTTTTATTTTTATATTTTTTTGAAACACGGTCTCGCTGTTGCCCAGGTTGGAACGCAGTGGCACAATCACTACTCCTTGCAGCCTCCCACCTTAGCCCCCTGAGTACCTGGGACTACAGGCACATGCCACATCACGCCTGGCTGATTTTTAAATTGTTTTGTCTCACTATGTTGCCCAGGCTAGTCTCAAACTCTTAGGCTCAAGCAATCCTCCTACCTCAGCCTCTCAAAGTGCTGGGATTACCAGGGCTAGCCACCACACCTGGCCAACAACCAAACTCTAGAAGATGGCTTTACATAGTGCTTTGAGGAAAAGGCTCACTCTAATGCTATATAAATTATTCTGGAACATACCAAAAGACAGAAATAAGTGAAGGAAGACAGGTGGGCAGGCAAAGCTTACAATGTAAGCATAATTCTAAAGCTAAAACAAAAAATTAAAGATAGCACTGGCCCTCTACCCACAACTATATAAACTAATCTCACTTAAAAACATAGGTGCAAAGATGCTCAACAAAATATTAACTTACATTAAAAATAGTCCACCAAGAGCAAATATAGTTTATTCTAAGGATTTTATATAGTGAAGGTGTAATATTAGGAATATCTATCACATGAATAAAAATCGAAGGAACATTTCATGTGAATTCAGCATCTACTCCTGACACTGATTCTTAAACTATAAATGGAAGGACATTTAACATGATAGAAACAAATCAAAAAACCTTTCAAATCTCATAATATATATTTGGCATTTCCAAAAGGAATAAAATAGATGCCAGTTAGCACTATTATTTAATATTTCCCTAGAAGTTTCTGGCCAAGACAAGATATTTAGCTGGTAAAACTATAAGGGAAAAAAAAGAACTATTTTTCATTATATGTAGACAATAGACATCTATCTAGAATACTCAGAAAAATCTAGTGAAAACCTATCAGAATTTGTGGTATTACACACCAAAAAAATCAATAGTTTTTGTACATAACACCAGTGATTAATACATAGGTAAGAATAGATGTTTATACTAATATTAATAGCTATAATATTCGTTTTTGCACTTTGTTTTTATTGGTTTTATTAGTTTTTGCTATTCTGTGCTATTTTTAAGTACTGGCATACCTTGGCGATATTGCAAGTTCTATTCCAGATCACTGTGATAAAGCGAATATTGCAATAAAGCAAGTCACACAAATGTTTTGGTTTCCCAGTACATAGAAAAGTTATTTTACACTATATTGTAGTCTATTAGGCGTGCAATAGCATTATGGCTAAAAAACCAATGTACATATCTTAATTAAAAATATTTTATTGCTAAAAAATGCTAATAATCATCTGAGCCTTCAGTAGGTCCTAAACTTTTGCAGGGGGAGGGTCTTGCCTTGATGTTGATGGCTGCTGACTGATCAGGGTGGTAGTTGCTGAAGGCTGGGGTGGCTGTGGCAATTTATTACAATAGGATAACAACAAAGTTTGCTGCATCAATCAACTCTTTCATGAAAGATTTCTCTGCAGCATACAATGGTGTTTGACAGCATTTACCCCTGGTAGATCTTCTTTCAAAATGGGAGTCAGTCTTCTCAAACCTTGCTGCTACTTTATCAACTACGTTTACGTAATAGTCTAAATCCTTTGTTGTCAGTTAAACAATGTTCACAGCATCTTCACCAGGAGTGGATTCCATTCCATAATACCACTTTCTTTGCTCATCCATAAGAAGCAACTCCTTATCCACTCAAGTTTTATCATGAGATGGCAGCAATTCGGTCACATCTTCAGGCTCCACTTCTAAATCTAGATCTCTTGTGATTTCCACCACATCTGTAGTTACTTTCTCCATTGAAGTCTTGAACCTCTCAAAGTCATCCATGAGGGTTAAAATCAACTTCTTCCACGTTCTTGTTCATGTTGATATTTTGACCTCTTCCTGTGAATCATGAATGTTTTATGGCATCTAGAATGGTGAATCCTTTCTCTGGAAGGTTTTCAATTTATTTTGCCCAGATCCATCAGAGGAAATCACTATTTGTGGTAGCTATAGCCTTATTTCTTAAATAATGAGACAAGAAAGTCAAAATTACCCCTTGATCCATGGGCTGCAGAACGGATGTTGTCTTAGCAGGCATGAAAACAACATTAATTTCCATCAGCACTCTCGGGTGATCAGATGTATTGTTAATAAGCAGGAATATTTTGAAAGGCATCTTTTTTCCTGAGCAGAAGTTCTCAACAGTGGGCCTAAAATATTCAGTAAACTATGCTATATACACATGTGCTGTCATCCAGGCTTTGCTGTTCCATTTATAGAACATAGGCAGAGTAGATTTAGTACAATTCTTAAGGGCCCTAGGATTTGGGGAATGGCAAGTGAGCACTGACTTTAACTTACAGTCACCAGTTGCATTAGTCCCTAAAAACAGTCAGCCTGTCCTTTGAAGCTTCAAAGCCAGGTGTTGACTTCTCTCTAGCTATGAAAGTCTTAGATGGCATCTTCTTCCAATAGAAAACTGTTTCATCTACATCAAGAATCTGTTCTTTAATGATCTGTTCATTCAATGATCTTAGCTAGATAATTTGCTGTAGCTTCTACATTAGCACTGCTGCTTTCATCTTGCACTTTTATGTTATGGAGGCAGCTGCTTTCCTTAAATCTCATGAACCAACTTCTGCTAGCTTCAGACTTTTCTTCTGAAACTTCCTCATCTTTCTCAAGTCTTCATAGAATTGAAGAGGGCTAGAATCTCACCCTGGATTAGGCTTTTGCTTAAGTGAATGTTGTGGTTTGTTTGCTCTTCTATTCAGGCCACTAAAACTTTCTCTACATTAACAATAAGGCTGTTTCTCTCTTATCATTCATGTGTTCACTGAATTAGCACTTTTGCTAACTGGCGCAAGAGGCCAAGCTTTCGGCCTTTCTCAGCTTCTAACACACTTTCCCACTAAGCTTAATCATTTCTAGCTTTTGCTTTAAAGTGAGAGACCTATGACTCCTTCTCTCAGTTGAACACTTAGAGGTCACTATAGGGTTATCAATTGGCCTAATTTCAATACTGCTGTGTCTCAGGGACTAGGGAGGCCCAAGGAGAGGAAGAATGACAGGAATAGCTGGTCAGTGAAGCAGTCAGAAGTCACTCAACATTTATCCATTAAGTTCATCATCTTATATGGGTGTCATTCATGGCACTTAAAACAATTACAACAGTAATGTAAAAGATCACTGATTATAGAGCACCACAAGAAATATAATAATGATAAGTTTGAAATCTTGTGAGAATTACCAATATGTGATAGACATGAAGTCAGCACATGCTGATGGAAAAACGATGCCCATAGACTTGCTTGACACATGGTTGCCATTAACCTTTAATTTGTAAAAATTGCAATATCTGTAAAGTGCAATAAAGGCAAGTGCAATTCAACAAGGTATCCATGTACCAAAATACTGGCCTTTTACATCTGTCTCACATATTGGCCAGCACCTCATTACTCCTTCTTGGCTTTAATCCCTCTACCCTCCCTGCCTTCCCCATGTCCCTGTCACTATCTCTACAAGTTCTTCTTGCCCTAGCCCTCTTAAACACTCAGCTTCTGCAACTACCCACCCCTTTCTTCTGCACATGCTCAAAATAAAAACAATAATGCCTGTGCATAAACCTGGCCAGACTTCTCTGCTGGGAGAATAACCATGGCACGGCCACTTCTTCCTCTGTTTGTCGGAAGAAAGATACAACTGCTGCTACTTGGGGCCCACTGCCCAGAGACAGTGTCCCCAAAGTGTCCATCAGGGGACTAAATAAGGCAGGAAGGCACAAAAAGCCTAAGAGCTCTAGGGCAGAGGTTACCAAGGTCAAATAACCAGAGCCAGTAGAGCTCAAGGGTGCTTTATAATGTGTTTTTGAATTTTTGAGTTAAAGATTTAGTTTTACTAATACTTAAATGAAATCTAAACACTTTAAAATCAAATGTCAGTTAGTAATACCAGTAGTCTAGAACTGTATCAAATAAACTAAACTATCTACACAGTCATTTAATTCCAGTATTTTAATTACAAGTAAATATGTGCTCCACGGATGAGTAATTTTGTTCTCAAAGTTAAACAAGTTAGTCCACCACCAAATTTATGAAGACCTTAAATACCATAAATCTTCAAAAGAAAAATACACTATGATCTGTTTCCCAAATCGAAGTAAGCATGGAATTCTCAGTGCTTGAACAACATCTCTCAAGACAAGCATTCCTCAGGCAACAGGGAATTCTCGTTTACAGAGGTAACAAACAGAAAATTCAGAATCAACCTAGATCAAGAAATATGTAGCCTCTGTTTGAAAAGAACTGCAAAGCTTGTCTGAGACACATATTTGATCTGGATATATGAAGAGATATTTTATGCTTCTAAATATTATAAAAGACATGCCAAACAAATGTTGGCATTTTTAGGAAGTTAATATGATAAATGAAATATCAAATCAATGTTCAAGAGGTAGATTATTCTCTAAACAGTGCTGAAATCCAAAGTAAATTCTTTAGTCTTTTACTACTTTTTTAAAAGAAGAGGAAAAAGACTCAGCAGTTCAGTAACTTGCCCAAAGCTGTATTTGTTAGGATGAAATAATAAGGGCCAGGCACGGTGGCTCACGCCTGTAATCCCAGCACTTTGGGAGGCCGAGGCGGGCAGATCACGAGGTCAGGAGATCGAGACCATCCTGGCCAACATGGTGAAACCCCGTCTCTGCTAAATATACAAAAATTAGCTGGGTGTGGTGATGTGTGCCTGTAATCCCAGCCACTCAGGAGGCTGAGGCAGGAGAATAGCTTGAACTAGGGAGTCAGAGGTTGCAGTGAGCTGAGATCGCGCCACTGCTCCAGCCTGGTGACAGGGCGAGACTCCGTCTCAAAAATAAATAGACTGCATTCAAACTCAGGTCTTGACTTCAAAGACAATGCTTTGCTCATTAAACTATCCTCTCCCAACAATGGGCTACCATTTTAATCTCAAGAGGAAGACACAAATACAAATTCCTAAGAAAAAAAACAGACAAAGGCATAAACAGATGAAACACAGAATGCAGATGGTTACTAAATATGGAAGATAATTTAACCTCAGATTAATCACAGAAATGCAAGTAAAGCAGTAAGATTTCAATTTTCATTTATTACAACAATGTTTACAAAAATAACAACAAATGTTGAGAGGAATGCAAAATGCTAAGGTCCTTCTAGAAAATATTTTTGACATTGTAAAATAAAAGAGCCTTAAGAGTAGTCACCTCCTTTGACCCAGCAATTTCATTTTTACAAAGTTACCCTAGGAAAATAGGCTATATGCAAATATTTATATTAAAAAATTCTTTTTCAGAATTTATAATGAAAAACTGAAAACATCTTCAATGGCTAACAAGTAAATGATTTTTAAAACATGGTATATCAATAAAATGGAATGTATTTTCAAAAAAATAGGAATGGGAAAATACTCTCAAAGTTGGGAAAAAAAGATAGTTATATAGATACCATGAATATAATTATGTTAAAAATCTACATAGCTCATGAAAAATAAAAGCTAGAAAGTCATTTTGTTAAATGTGGTTCTCAACATTACAGGTTAAAATTTTGTTTACTTTTCTGTATGTTCTAAGAATATGAACATGATCATATATTAAGTCAAGTATAATTTAAAAATAAACATCTTACTAGAAAGAAAAATGCTACTCTTTAAAGATAAGAATTAGGTAGAATTGTACTATACAAGAAATCCAGATTGAAAGTCAAAGTTCTCAATTCTGATCCAGCTCGTCAGTTGTTACTCAAGGACCTCCGTCAAAATCACAACTTCTGAAACTCTTTTCCTCAATTGTAAAATAGGGATAACAGTGGCTACCCCATTCCCTGGGGTTAGAGAATTCAGTAATAATAACACAAAAACTTTTAAAGTAGGGACATATAAATACTACATATGAGAGTGTTTTCATTATAACATTTGAAGAACTGTGTGAATTTGGCGCCCTTGATGCTGTGTGACAATTTTTTTTGAGACAGAGTCTCACTTTGTCTCCAGGCTGCAGTGTAGTGCCATGATCTTGGCTCACTGTAACCTCCGCCTCCCAGGTTCAAGCTATTCTCCTGCCTAAGCCTCCCGAGTAGCTACTATCCCTACAGGCGCGCACCACTATCTCTAATCTTTGTATTTTTAGTAGAGACGGGGTTTCACCATGTTGGCCAGGATGGTCCTGATCTTTTGACCTTGTGATTCACCCGCTTTGGCCTCTCATAGTGCTGGAATTACAGGCGTGAGCTACCGCGCCCGGCCTGCTGTGTGACTATTATTGCATGTGTACACACTTGGTTGTCTTATTCCCAGGACCAACATTTCAAACTTTCACTCCTACTCGCCAGAGGAACCCTTCCTTGCGTTTTCACTCCAATGCAGGTCAGTATGGTACAATGGAAAGAGCACAGACACTATGGTTGCAATCTTAGATCCTCTATCTACCCCCAGACCTTAGGCAAGTTTCTTAACCTCAGTGAGCTTCAATTTCCTCATCTGTAAAACAGGGATAATCTCTGTCTTAGACAGACTTCAGGGTTTATAATAACTTAAAAGCCAACCCATAGTAAATGACTCTCACCTTCAACAGATGATCTTCCTTCTTGTGATAATTAGAATTTATGGCTCCAGAACTTTAGGCTATTTTGTTCTCTGCAGTATCTTCCTAGAAGATTACCTGGTATAGAGCAGTAGCTCAACAAGTATTTAGCCAGTGAACAGATTCCCTCCACCTTTCTTATTCCCAAAATAATATCTATCTCAGTCTTTACCTTACTGGATCTACATGTGACTTCCAGTGTTGACAACACCCTTTCTTGCTTCTCTCCTCTTTTAGTTTCAGTGACCTTCTCTCTTACTTCCTCTGTTCTCCAATTACTAAGTCTATCTTTACTGGTCCCTTCCATTTACCCCTCTCTCAAACTGTAGAGAAAACGTAAGGCTTTCAAGATGAGTGAGGCTTCTGGAGTTAACCTGATGATCAAATCATAATCTCTCTGGGACTGTAATATCAGTACAGTAGGAATAATAATAATAAATAATACCAACCCTGGACAACTGTCATGAGGACTGAAGGAGATGGTCAATGTAAGACATTTAGCATAGTATCTGGCATACAGTAATGAGTAAATAAATATTATTACTAACCAAGGCTACCTTCTTCCACTCTACATATTCTTCCATAGCTTCAACTCCCCAAATTCATTAAAGACTCACAAATCCCATCTTCAGCAAAGACCGCTTTCCTGGCTGGCTTCCAGATGAATATATCCATTGCCTACCAGATATCGCCACCTGAAGACTTGCTGCACAATAAACTCAACATATTCACCCAACACATTTAAAATTGAACCCATGTATGTTTCCTTCCCACCTATAAAAACATGCTCCTCCTCTCTTTCAACCCCTCACTTAGTAAATGCATCACCACTGATTCATACTCCATGTCAGAAAGAATCATCCTAGACCACAACATACTCTCACCTTCAGGCCAACAGTCTTGAGTCTAAGTCCTCAGACCTGTCACTGGTCCAAGCCATACTCATTATGTGCCTGTACTATTACACTAAGTTTTTCCTTTAACTGGTCTCTTTATGGACAACAGTCTCACTCCCCTCCTGTTTATTGTGCATGATTACTAGATTGCTTCTTCTGAAATAAAAATCCAATATCATTTTCCAGGTTGAAATCCTGCAGCAACTCTTTATCTCCTGAAAAACAGTCTAACCCCCTTTGCCCAACATGGAATGTCCACCATCTGGCCAACCAGTTCTACCAGCCACTTATCCGCCACTCCCCATCCACAGTGTATCTAGTCATCCCAGAACCTAACAAGCTCTCGTGTTCCTGCCACATTCCATGTGCTGTTTCCTCTTCCTAGAATGTAGTGTTGACTCTGTTAAACATCCCTAACTCTTCTGTATGTGATCTCCTCCAAAGTAGCGTGGTATAATCAGATTGTAGGTTCAAATCATATTTCTCTTCATTATCAGCTATCTAACCTTGAGCAAGCTGCTTAACCTCTCTGTGCTTATTTTGTCATAAAAGTCTAACATGTAAGGTATAAAAGTCTAACATGTAAGGTATATCTATACCTCTTAGGGTTGTTGTGAGGATCCATGAGTCAATATATGCAAAGAGCTTAGAACAGGGCCTGGCACGTGGTATACAAGATAATGGTTAGCTATTAAATATCCTGCAATCCTCACTGGAAGAATCAAACCCTCCAGATTCCATCCTCATCCTCACATAGCATCTATTACATTATTATAACAACAATTACAATTTTTTTTTTTTTTTTTTTTTGGAGATAGGGTCTCACTCTGTCGCCCAGGCTGGAATGTAGTGGCATCACAGCTCACTGCAACCTTGACCTCCTGGGCTCAAGAGATCCTCCTGCCTCAGCCTCCTGAGTAGCTGGGACTACAGGTGTCCGCCACCACACCTGGCTAACTTTTCCTTAATGTTTGTAAAGACAAGGTCTCACTATATTGCCCAGGCTGGTCTTGAACTCCTGGGCTCAGGCAATCCTCCTGTCTCGGCCTCCCAAAATGCTGAGATTATTTTGGCTCAAGCCATTGAGCCTGGCACAATATATTTTAACTGTGGTTTCCCCATCTATATCCTCCACAATATTGTGAGTAGATTATACTTTATGCACTGTTTTCTCCTAACTGCTGGGCAATAGCCGTCGTATGTTCATTGAATTAATTAAACTTGGGTAAATTGTATTTCTGTTCAAGTATAAACTGATTTTTTTTTTTTTTTTTTTTGAGATGGAGTCTCGCTCTGTCGCCCAGGTTGAAGTGCAGTGGCACAATCTGGGCTCACTGCAAGCTCCGCCTCCTGAGTTCATGTCATTCTCCTGCCTCAGCCTCCTGAGTAGCTGGGACTACAGGCACCGGCCACCACGCCAGGCTAATTTTTTGTATTTTTAGTAGAGATGTGGTTTCACCATGTTAGCCAGGATGGTCTCTATCTCCTGACCTCGTGATCCGCCCGCCTCAGCCTCCCAAAGTCCTGGGATTACAGGCCAAGTATAAACTGATTTTTAAAAGAAAAATATTGATAACGCTTTTAGATTTTAGACTATATAGAGCATAACTTCACACTATAGATAATCTTTAAGAGTACACTTTGAGACTCACAGTAGTAAAACTGACATTTCCAAACTTAATTTTCTAATGCCTAGGGATCCTACAAAGAGGTAAGAACTCAAATTCAATATCACTCTTTCACACACATGCAAACAAAAGTGGTTTTCCTTTTTGCTTATGGTTACAGAGGGAATGAGAGAAGCAGTGAAGGGCATGGAAGCTTCAGGGCAGATTAGAAAGTAAACATGGGTAGGCCGGGTGCGGTGGCTCATGCCTGTAATCCCAGCACTTTGGGAGGCCGAGGTGGGCGGATCACCTGAGGTCAGGAGATTGAGACCATCCTGGCTAACACGGTGAAACCCCATCTCTACTAAAAATACAAAAAAGTCGCGCATGGTGGTGCACGCCTGTAGTCCCAGCTACTTGGGAGGCTGAGGCAGGAGAATCAATTGAACCCAGGAGGCAGAGGTTGCAGTGAGCTGAGATCGTGCCACTGCACTCCAGCCTGGGCAACAGAGTGAGACTCCATCTCAAAAAAAAAAAAAAAAAAAAAAAAAGTAAACATGAGTAAAGTAAAAGTCTAGCAAATAATCTACTCGGGTAACAAAGTCAAATACCTTCATGGGTCACACAGCAAGTGAAGTGGGTAAGTCAAGGCTACCCATTTTGCAAATGAAAGAACATATGCCCCATGTAAGGACATTCTAGTCTAATATTGTTTAAAACATGATGCCTTTAAACCGAGTATCTCTAGTGGAATTTGAACTGTGGACACAAGTTTGTGTCCTGTGTGTAAGGACTCAGTAAAAACTGCCAGGTCTCAGTAAAAGCTGCTGATTCACTCTGGACAACCTGGAGAGTGGTAGAAATAAGATGGCAAGAATAGGAGTAAAACTATGGAGAGAAACACTGACAGAGTACTAACAGAGCCGAGAACTCCAGCTTTTCAATCCCCAGGCTGGGATTTCCAACGTGAAAACTCATCTTTTAAAAATTACTGGCATTTAAACCTCCGCACTGACAAATCCCACAAGTATAGTGCTGAGTGAAAAAATGGACAGAAGACATACAAGAGAATGCCATTTATATAACATTCAAAAACACAATACTAGAGGCCAGGCACAGTGGCTCACACCTGAAATCCCAGCACTTTGGGAGGCCAAGGTGGGCAGACCGCTTGAGCCCAGGAGTTTAAGACCAGCCCACACAACATGGTGAAATCCCATCTCTACAAAAAATACAAAATTAACCAGGCGTGGTGGCATGCACCGGTGGTCCCAGCAACTTAGCAACCACTCAAGTGGGAGTGTCACTTGAGCCCAGGAGGTCGAGGCTGAAGTGAGCCCAGATCATGCCACTGCACTCCAGCCTGGCTGACAAAGTGAGACGCTGTCTCAAAAAACAAAAAACCTCCATAATACTAAACAATATATTGATAGGTTAGTTGTGGAAGGTGGGAGAAGAAGGTGTAACGTAGGATGTTCTTTCTTAAGTTGTATGGTATGTCAATGTTTATTCCTATATATAAGCACATGTATATGTGTTAATGTGTACGTATTTTGTGTGTGTATGTGTATGTCTCTCTCTCTCTCTCTATATATATATATATATATTTTTTTTTTTTTTAAATTTTTTGTAGAGATGGGGTTTCACCATGTTGCTTGGGCTGGTCTTGAACTCCTGAGCTCAAGGGATCCACCCATCTTGGCCTCCCAAAGTGTTGGGATTACAGGCATGAGCCACCACATGTATATGTGTGTGTGTGTGTGTATACATATACACGTATATATACACATATATAAACATGTATATATACACACACAACATATACGCACTTGTGCACACAAAATATGTTGTCTTACTTGTATGAGATTTCATGGTAAAGACGTATTATCTAAAAAAACCCATGATTTATACTTTTTCACATACGATTTTGATATTCCAGGAACATCTCAACCATTCGTTCTTCTTCCTTTAATTTCACAGACAGCTTTTCTGAAAGAGAAATTGAACTTTCAATTCAGCTGAAATGATGCTAAAAAATAAACTAGAACAGCAAAAACAGCATGATACAAGTTAACATTAGGTACCTGCAAATGCTTTGATGGAGTCCTTGTAGGTATCTCTTAGTCCCGCCATCTGACAGGAGGTGTCCGTACTTTTGAATTTATTCCAAAATTCATTTATGCTTTTATCGAACAGTGCCAGTTCATCCTCTACCATTATGTAGGACAATGCTAAAAACAGAATACACATTGCATTTTTTAAGTTACTGAAATAAAATCAGCCACATATTCCAATCAGGTATACAGTATTTTGGCAATTTGTCCTTTGCTAGAAAATAGCAACTTATCTTTAATTCTAGGTATTCAAGGGTAGATCAAGCAACCTGGGCTTAACTGTTGTTAAGGTGCAGCAAGAATTCAGGATACCTTTACCTTCTAGCAGCTTGTTAGTAGGTAAGTGTAACTGCACAGGACACTTACACGCGCTATGACCCTGGGTCCATTTTCTCACAAGTAAAACCGTTGACTTCTAAATCACCTTTTCCAACTCTAACCCTTTCTGATCAGAGATCATCAGTATCGCCAGGTGGCCGGCACCCTCCCATAGAATAAGACCCCACACCTCTACCCTGTTTCTCTCCTCCACCTCAGAACAGTAAAAGTTAACAGTAAAATAGGGACTAAGGTGGGAGTTGAGCAGGTTCTGCCCAGGATGTGTGCAAGTCACCTCGGGCCTCAGTATCCTCTGTAAAAGGAGGTCCTGGGAGAATCCTGGACCCGCCAATACTCTGCGACGCTAAAACCTTCCCAGGAGGACCAAAGATATCCCTGCAGTGAAACCCAGAGCGCTTTGGGTTCGCAGCTGCCCACTCCACTAGGCTGTGAGGCCCAAACAGCAACAAGATGCGCATTTCACAAACGCCGCCGCAAATACACACGTTCCGCCTCCAAACTCACTTTCCCCTATCGTAAAGGCGGGCCGAGGAGCCCAGCTCGGCGCCCACCTCCCTCACCTTCGCAGGCAGGCCTGAGTCCCTTCGCCTTCCCCACACCAGATCCGCGCCCACTCTAGCCAACAGCCGAGCTCCAGACTCCGCTCCCGCAGCCCCGCCAACTTTCCAATTTCAAACCTAGTGCACTTCCCGCCACCCGCCTCCAGGCGCACATTCGCCTTCTGATTGGCCGATAGCACAGGTTCTTCATGACAGGATTGGTTGAACTCACCCTTGGATTCTCGCGGGGAAAATGGGGGAAAAGGGCATTCTGGGATTCGTAGTCCTTTTCTGAACAACAACCAGCGTCTCCACTGTGACCCGAAAGTATTAACAGCACCCGAAGAGCTCGCCCACAACAAGTCATTCATCGGCTTCAAATAAAGGTTTCTGGAACAAATATATATATTGACCTTTAATCGTATCTTTTGCAAGAAATATATCCTCTTCTTTGTATTCACCTTGTAAAGTTGACTTCAATTATGAGTGGGCAGGAACATTCAGGTGGTCCTCAGAATAGGTTTTTACTGCTTACAAAAATATTCCTTCTTTTCTACACCCCCAGCTTCTCTAACACTGTTTTTGAGGCCTAATAGAACACTATGTTACTATCTTGCAGAAGTGGAAGAAACTAGAGCACTATCAAAATCACCTGCTGTGTTCCTCAAGGACAGGAATGAGGCACAAGGTATTCAACTAGGATTTGCCAGAGTAGACAAGCTGCAGGGAGTCTGAGTTGTTCAGAAACTCTGAAAGGTGACATGGATTCGGTATTTGAATCCTTCTTGGTAAAGCTGAGGAAGAAAGAAACTAGGGAAAGAACCTAGAGAATAAGCTTTCTGAAGAATGGAAAATAAAGCTGGCCAAAATAATGAGGTCAAAGTTATTATTTTCATCTTAGACTATGGTATGTTTGTGAAAATAAAATCTGTTATTATACACCAAAAGATCATTACTATACTAGTTTCTTTTCATTTTCATCAACAATACAAACACCAACAAGAAATAAATATGTAAACAACATGCTCAGAGGACCAGATATTAGCCATTCTTTATCCAAGAACTAAATTAAGACCTGTGAAACCAGGACAAGTTATGAATATTTAACACTTCACAATATGCCCAAAAGTCACCTTGCAGCCTAGAGACTGCTATTAATACAGTTAGACATACAGTTTACTACGATAAATCTCCTTTCATTTCCAAGTATTTTCCCAAGAACTTCTGATTTTATATATCTGATACTATTTACCTTAAAGCAAAATTTTATGAATCGAGCCTCTCAGAACTTTAGCTGATTGAGTGCTGGTACTCATTTTTAGGGTTTCCACAGTACCACATTAGTGAAGACAGTACTTAAGAAGATTCATGGAAGGGGGCTGACTTGGTATCATGTTGATGAATTCCTCACTAAGTTTTTACACTGGTCTTTATCAGACTGTTTAGTGAAGATTCTTGCTCTCTTTGGGTCTTCAGCTAAGAGGGGTGATTGCCCTACCAATGTGTGGTTATTAGGGCAGCCTCAGGGTGTCTATTGTTTTTTATTCTTTGAGTGCTCCTCCCCAGTTAGGATGTGAGGAAGAAGTTTCTTTGTCATTTGTCAAAATTTTCATTTCTGAAAGACTGGCTGAATAATTTCTCTCGTATCCCCAAGGATAGCTAGAGACAACCAGCTCTTCTTTCTGCTCAGTGCACAGAATAGGGCCTCCAGCTTTCTCAGCATTAAGAAGGGGAAAACAGACCCACCGATCCATTATTATTCACACAACTCCACCATCACCACCACCAACATATTACGTGACTTTCATTTCAACTCAACCAGAGTTTATTGAGTTTCTATTTTGTGCCATGTACTGAGCTGAGCACTGCCTTCTCTGGGATATACAGTCTGTGACCCAGGGTTAGGTTTCTGCAGGGTGGGGAATAGAAAGACGCCACATGTTCCCAGGCTGGAGGTGTTTCTAGATGGTGGTTATAGTCTTGCTCAGACTGAAAGCTCTATTGCTCCTCCCCTGAAAACTTAATTCTTTCTACGATGGGTGAAGGATAATGGGGTATAAGGATAAAAGATCATTGTCCTCTATTGCACATATGCTTGCTGGGTAGATACTTTGCATTTTCGGGGCAGAGCTAAGGATAGAAATGATCATGAGTAATGCCGTGGTTGAGACTATAAGTTCCTCACCTTTAAGTATAAGTTTCTCTTTATGACATTCACATTTATGCTGACATTCACATTTACATTTTCAACATCCATTCACTGAGAAAATCAGAAATGACAAAAGTTACTATGAATTCAAAGGAGGAGTCTCTTCTTGCAGATTCCAGGTTGAGGACCTATAATATTGAAAATGAAAAGATTCTCGAACAGAAATTTTCAATCTTCTAGATTTCTGAATGGCCTATGTCAAACATTGCAATAGATGATTTAAGAAAGTAAGTTTTCTGACAATTGCTATAAAGTACAGTATCCAAAGTGGAGTCAATGCCAGGTTACACCTGGACTCTTTCATCTCCTTCCCAAAATTAAAAAAATAAAATAAAATGAAGGAAGGAAGGGCTGGGACCTTGTATCAGTCTGTTCTCACATTGCTATAAAGAAATACCTGAGACTGGGTAATTTATAAGGAAAAGAGGTTTAATTGGCTCATGGTTCTGCAAGCTGTACAGGAAGAAGAGCAGCTCTGCTTCTACGGAGGTTTCAGGAAGCTTCCAATCATGGCAGAAGGCGAATGGGGAGAAGGTACTTCATGTGCCAAAGCAGGAGCAAGAAAGATCAGGGGGAGGGGGAGGTGCCACACACTTTTAAATAACCAGATCTCATCAGAGCTCACTCACTGTTGCAAGGACAGTACCAAGAGGATGGTACTAAACCATTCATAAGAAATCCACCCTCATGATCCAATCACCTCCCACCACTATGCCGGAGGTCTGATATGGTTTGGATCTGTGTGGTAGAAGGAAGTCACCAAATTTTATCCCCCAAAAAGAAACTATAAAACTGGACCAAATTATCAAAAACAACCATTTAAGTGACCTGGAAAATGACTAACAGATTACAGCAAACTAAGAAGCATTTATTCATGAAAAACTATTCAAAAACATTATGCTAAGTGAAAGAAGCCAGGTGAAAAAGACTACATATACTATGATTTTATTTACATAAAATAACCGGAAAAGGCAGATTCCCAGACACAGAAAGCAGTTCAGTTTTTGCATGGGGCTGGGAGCAGACCCAGGCACTGACTGCCAAAGTGCATGAAGAAACTTTCTGGGGTACTGGAGATGTTCTGAAACTGGTTTGTGTCAATTACTGGCAACTCTATAAATATATTAAAAATCATGGAATTATACATTTAGAATGAGGAAGTTCATAGTATATAAATTGTAACTCAATAAAAGTGTTAAAATTAAAAATAAAAGATGAAGGATATCAGAGCTTTAGAAGAAAAAAAGACTACATCTCCCAAGCACTCAGAAAACATTCAATATAGTAAGAAAAATATCCAGGTTATTTTTATTATGGTAAGACACTCATAACATAAAATTTACCATCTTAACCAATTTTAAGTGTACAGTAAAGGGATGTTAAGTGTATTCACAGTGTTATGGCACCATCACCACTATTCATCTCCAGAACTCTTTTTATTAAAAACTTTGCCCATCAAATAACGAATCTGTCTTTCCTCCCCTCACACCCTGGCAACCACCATTCTACTTTCTGTCTCTATGAATCTGACTACTCTAGGTACAATTTTTAAATTGTCTCATAAATATCAAAAATGAAGATTTCTTTTACAGCTTTTAAATACATTCATCAATGAATGTTAATGTTTTTAGGTGTGATAATGGTATTATCTCATTTATATTCTTGAATATTTTTTCCCTTTCATCCTACAGTTTGCATTTCTAAATTCTACTCATATCTCAAGGCCCAGCCACTTGCCATTTCCACCACAAAAGCTCCCTAATCTCACAGACTGAAAGCTATGTCTGCCTTTCCTTTTTTCCATTTACCCTATCTGTTCACCTCTAAGGAGACACAATGGTATGTGACATATGTAAATATCGTATTTTCCCTACTAGACCACAAGATTCTTGAGGTCTGATCTATCTCTGTCCTGTGTGGTACAGTGTCTTAGACTCTGTCAGTGTCATAGACTCATGCTTCTCAAAAGTGAGAGGTTCTCCACCCAACAACATCATCATTATCTGGGAACTTAGAAATACAAAGTCTCAGACCCCACTCTATTCTTAGTGAATCAAAGATTCGGAGTCCCTGTAATCTGTGTTTTAACAAGCCCTTCAGGGGAATTGGATGAATATTAAAGTTTGAGAGTCACTGCTTTACACAATCTCTCTATACAGTACTCTTTAAGTCATCTATAAAAATGAACATAGCTATACAATATATTAACTACTTGGAAGAAAGTTAATAGTACTGCTCAATGGGCAACTCTGTTGGGTCCTTCGGTAATCCAAGAAAAAGTATATAGATGTATAGGTCATGATCATTTCTAGAGAAAAGTACCTAAGGAGACTAATGGAGGGGGGTACTTAGAACAGCTGTAGCAGGGTCATTCATAATAGTGTCATTATGGAATGCCAATATTCCTGGGATGCTAGCCAGAATGAAGGTAATGATTTTCTGAAGGTCACTAGGGTCTAAATTCCATCTTAAATAAATACATTTTACATTGCAAGGTGACCCTGGAGAGATCTCAAATACAGTTTATTTTAGAGAAGGCAGATAAGTTTGTGGTAAAAGGATAATGACCATGCAGAGACATTAAAGGTCAATGCCTCCAATATATTTTTGTTTACTGCCACTTTATAAGTAACACAAGCTAAAGTCAAATATCTCCGAATGGTGTTGAATCGCCGTGAGCACTATAACTCAGCGATGAATGGTTCATTTTATGATAAGAAATATCTTGCGGTTATATAATATTTGATGTGGTGAAACATATTGGAGAAAGTCTATCCTCTGTCCCACTAAGTAATACAGGTAGGGATTTACTGTCAATCAAAATCTCAGAAAACTTTGAATGAATCAGAATGAGAACATTCTAGAAAGAACTGGAAGTATTCAACTACAGAGATGAACTAAAAAACAAGGCAGCAGAATAAGGTTTGGGGACCAACTATAGTAGTAAAATATTTTTTGTAAAAAGTCATTAAGAGGAAGGATGTCATTAAGACAAGCAACTCATGCTAGGGTGGTTGGAGTTATGAAGATATCTCTGAGGAAACTGGGGAAATGGGAGGATCCTGGATATAGGCCCCATGTATAGTGCATGGGATTCCAGTGAATCTCATGCTGTACTTAATTTGCTTGGGTCAGGGATTCCATTGAGAATCCGGTGAAAATTGTGGCTTCTTCCAAGAGATACGTACAAGCACAAACATTTTGCATGCAATTTTAGGAAGTTCACTGACCCCTGAATAAATCAATTCACGTTATGCACTGCCTGGTGACTGAAAAGATTTGGCTAAGGTTAGACCCAAAAGCACAGACACATAAAGATTTCTTCCACTCCAAAAGTGCTTTTTCTTTTTTTTTTTTGAGACGGAGTTTCACTGTTTTTGCCCAGGCTGGAGTGCAATGGCGCAATCTCAGCTCACCGCAACCTCCACCTCCCGGGTTCAAGCGATTATCCTGCCTCAGCCTCTCGAGTAGCTGGGATTACAGGCATGTGCCACCATGCCTGGCTAATTTTTGTATTTTTAGTAGAGACGGGGTTTCTCCATGTTGGTCAGGCTGGTCTTGAACTCCCGACCTCAGGTGATCCACCCACCTCGGCCTCCCAAAGTGCTGGGATTACAAGCGTGAGCCACTGTGCTCGGCCTAAAAGTGCTTTTTCTAACACTGCAGAGTTCTGGTCCTTGAACACTTGGAGGAATCAAATGGAGAGTTCTACTCTAACAGGAAGAAAAGGAGGTGATCCCATAGGGAACGGTGGCTGGCTATATAATTTCTGAAAACCATCTCCTAATGTGTAGGACATCTGGCTTGATTCCCAGATGCAATAGTGAACAATTCAGACTTATCTCTGCTCTGTTGGAGTTGACAGTGACCAATTAAAACACTTAGATAACTAAATATTTAGTATGAAAAAAGGGGGGAACAGGATAGTGGAAAAAAGAGAGTGAGAGGTGGGGGGGAAGAAGAAAAGAAGAGGAGAGAACAGAGAGAGTGGGGAAGAGGCAGAGATGTCAGAATACAAAAGAGAAGCAACGTAAGAATTGTGTATAAGAGCAAAATTGTATCTTTTTACCCTACTTCTACTCTGATCGAGAATGTCAGAGCTTGAATTCAATTCCACATTTACAAACTATTTGGCAAAATAAGAATAACTAATATTAATTATAGCTAATATTTTTTGGGTATTTATCATGTGTCTTAAAAAAAGATAACAAAAAGGAGATCTAAAAGGAAGAATATGGAAACAGACCAGGCCTGCATCCATGGGAAAGAGTGGAATAATACAGACCCCCAAATAAAGCAAATGAAAAAAAAATGGCTTAAGGCAGAAGTTGAGAAAGTGGTACAAGGAGAGACCAACTCCACATAGGAGGTACAGGAGGAGTATAGAAACCTTGTTTCAAGGGAATGATGAATGAAGACAATGCTTCTAAAAATTGATGTGTATAGAAACCATGTGGAAAGCTTACTAGAACGCTTCCTGGATTTTATTTCCAAAATATCTCATTCTGTGATCTGGAGTGGGCCTGGAAATTGCATGCAGGTGGTAGGAGGTAGGCGGTCCACAGGTCACACTTTAGGAAAGACAACTTCAAAAAGAGGATGAGTACGGGTGGATCTACCCTCTTTTGGATCTTGGTCTGGGTAGGTTGAATGTGACTTTGTTCCATCATTTGGTGAACTGATTTTGCACAGACCTTAAACTCTAACAACCTTGGCTTTGAAATGACCCAGCTTGTCAGGCAGGCTCTGTCATTGGAGGGAAGAGCTCCAACGGAAGATGATTAGTGTCAGAAAGAACTAACCTCCTGTATCTCCCTATTGCTGGGGCCCACATAGGATAGAGGAGCATCCCCACCCTAAGCAGTGGCAAGTCGAGAGGCAGATGGCAGATGGAGGAGGACTAAAGAAATGTGTAGAAAGAGATTTCCCACAGGAACAAATCATAAAATACATGTAAGTGCTGAGAAGCTGGAAGCGAATAGCTCACCAGTATAATGGATCAAGTGGTATTTTCACTTCTTTCATTTTTAAAATTTTGTATGAATCACATCTTAATTTTAATTTTGCTGTATAGTTATGTAAAATATTTACATGGTTTCAAAGTCAAATCTATAAAATAAGTATATTCAAAGAAGTCTGCTTTTTATCCCTGTTCCCTTCACTCTATTCTCTTCTTTCCTTTATAGAATTTTAAAATATATTTATTTTATATACAATAAATATATATAAAACAAATATATACTAAATAGAGGTGGGGTATTGCTTCATTTTCCAAGCTGGTCTCAAGCTCCTGCCTTCAAGTGATTCTCCCACCATGGCTTCCCAAAGTGCTGGGATTACAGATGTGAGGTACCAAGCCTGGCCAAATTTTTTTTTAATTGTTGAATCTTCTATTCTATTTAATCTTAAGTAGATGTGTATGTTTTTGTGTGTGTGCATATATGTTATATACATATATGTGTATATATATAACAAATATATTTTATATACATATATGTGTATATATATAACAAATATATGTTATATACATATATGCACACACACACAAAGTGCTAATATATGTATATATACACATACACATATTTTGCATACATATTTCTATATGTATGTATACACATGCAGACACACATACACATATATATACACACACAAATATATTAGCCCTTTCTAGAATACACATTATGTTTTCTCCACCTTAAATACACTTTCTTGACATTGCTACTATATAACATGATCTCTGTGGAGAAATGCATTTTGAGTTTGCACTAACCAAGTAAGTAAGATAGTTTTAAAACACAGGCTCTTTATAATGTAGTACTCATATCAACTTTGTTCAATAATTCATTCACTCAATAAACATTTACTAAATAACTATGATGGGCCCAGGGGCAGTTCCAGGTTTTGTGAAATCTAAAGCCCCTGTTATATGACTTTATATAGGCCCCTCTATAAAGCCCCTGTTATATAGGCCCTCTCTTTAATAAAAAGAAAATAAACTTGTGAATACACTCTAAACTATCAGTAACAACTTGCCTTTTTTTTTTTTTTTGGATGGAGTCTCACTCTGTTGCTCAGGCTGGAGGGCAGTGGCATGATCTCGGCTCACTGCAACCTCCACCTCCTGGGTTTCACGTGATTCTCCTGCCTCAGCCTCTCGAGTAGCTGGGACTACAGGAGCCCACCACAACGCCTGGCTGATTTTTGTATTTTTTTTTTTTTTGGTGGAGATGGGGTTTCACCATGTTGGCCAGGCTGGTCTTGAACTCCTGACCTCAGGTGATCCGCCCACCTCAGCCTCCCAAAGTGCTGGGATTACAGGCGTGAGCCACTGTGCCTGGCCCAACCTACCATCTTAGGGGCCCATGCGAGCTTTTCCAGCTTCATGGACGACTGGCTTCCATACAGGCCTGTTACAGGAACTGTGCTTGTGACTGGTGCACAAAGTGGACAGGAACCCTTGTTTTATGGAGCTTATACTGTAGTGCAGGAGAGAGATACTAAACATATACGCTCGTCACAAATACATTATTATAAATTGTGTTTAAATCCCGGTTATGAGTTGAACTGTGTTCCCTCAAATTCATGTTGAAGTCCTAAGCCCCAATACCTCCCAAAATGACTGTGTTTGGAGATAGGATCTTTAAAGGGGCAATTAAGTTGAAACGAGGTCATTAGTATCTTCCTTAATCCAATAAGACTGGTATCCTTGTAAAAAGAGGAGATTAGAACACACCCATATAGCAAGAAGACCATGTGAAGACATAAAGAGTAGACAGTTACCTGCAAGCCAAGGACACAGGCTCAGAAGAAACCAATGCTACCGACGCCTTGATTTCAGACTCCTAGTTTCCTGTATTTCTGTTGTGTAAGTCACCCAGTCTGGTACTTTGTTATGGCAGCCCTAGCAGACTCATACAACTCCCTAGGAGAAAAGAGTGTTTGAGAGAAACCATTGTCAGAGGAGTGGTGAGGATGCTGGTTAGAGAAGGCATCACTGACAGATGCATAGAAGCTAAGATGCGAAAAGACTAAAAATGATGAACTATGAGGAATAAGCAGATTAGTAGGTGCTGTTAAAGGGTGAAAGAAATCAAGGTGCTTTTGCTTCATTTAATTATCCCACAGTCTACAGAACCAGATAGTTCTCGGGAGACAATCTTTCTAAATTAACTACCATAGATGAAAGGCTAATCACAGACTCTGAGGTGTTGAAGAGCAGGAAGTTTAATTTTTAATTGGAAGACAAAATGTATTTGATATCATTCACATCCTGATTTAAGGATAAGACATTTCTGAAGAAAATGAATATTATGAATTATGTAGATCAAACACTTTTTAGAAAAAGAATAAAGGGAAGTTATGCTCTTCTTCATGGCTCGTTAAAGAGATTATGGAAATTATAGAACCTGAATATGCAAAACAAAAAAAAGCCCGAAGCATAGACTCTAATTAGTCAAGGCTAATTCCTTATATGGATTGCCTTAGCGCAATGATCTGAAGCCCCTTATACTACATTGGGACCACTTGAGAACTATTTTAATAATACCAATGCCCAAATTCCATCACTAGAAATATAAATGATCTCAGGTGGGACACAGTTATGGCAATTTAAAAAGCACCCCAAAAGATGTTAATGGTCAGTCAATGCATTTATTCCAGGCAAGGTACCAATAGACACTGAAGCCCAGTAACAATGGTGCTGTTAAATGATGGGACACAAAATTCGAAGAGAAGTTCAAAGTGATAGTCGTAGCCTGTGAAGGCCTCTACTGAAGTCTTTTGTCTTTACTTAGGCCATGGTAAGCCAAGACAAAAATCCGAATGATAAAATAACAAGGTTACCTAGATCCATCACTGGTCCCCTTGTGAGGCTTAGTTGCTTTCCCACTAATCCTTCTAGACACAGTCCAGTTCTCTAAACCCAACATCTCTCTGACTTAGATCCATAGCCTCTTTGTGCTACCCTTCTGTTCATTGTCAGTCTACCCTGGTCCATAGTCCATGGTCCAGTCATAGTCCATAGTCCAGGGCCATGGCCCTGGTCCATAGTCTAGTCATAGTCCACAGCCGTAGATTGTGGACCTGTGACTTAGATCCACAGTCTCTTTGTGCTACCCCTCTGTTCATTCTCAGCGTTTGTTTGGTGCTTTCCACTTCTGCTTAACACTGTTCTCAACAAACCATTTTCCTGACTGGTCAAAAGCCCTTTGAAGTCTATTCCTATCTTTGTCACATGAATCATTCCCCATTCCTCTCAAGTGTATTCTCTAGTTAATAAAAGATACAATTTGATCCTAACACATTTCTATTAGCCAAATGACTTTCATTTCTGCTTGCTTGTCTTATAGTCAAAAAGCAACACATTTCTTTCCCTGTTCCATATATAGTCTATCATTCTCTTGGATAAAGAAAATTGAAGATTCTTATTTTAAATCAGTGATCAGAAGATAATCTGTCATATCATATATTTTTCATACCCAGGCATTTATTCAAGCATTTTCCTCAAAGACCCAATAAAGTAGAGAGACACAGCCTATCTTAAATTAAAATGCAGCACTTTATGGGCTATTCGACATGCAATAATTATTTGCAAAGTCTTTTCACCAAATATAGAAATTGCTAATGTCTGACTTTGGAGGAAATGAACTGTACAAAAAATTTCAAACAAACAAGATTCAACTGTTTAATTCAAAAGAGAGGTTGCCTAAGAAATTCATTGTGTTTCTATCCGAATTTCCCCCTCAAATTGCCACAGATCAGCAGGTACTTCACTCTTTGCCACCAATTAAAATCATGAATAGATAAGCTTTTCAGCAGAGGAGGGCCGGTGTGCCCTCTCCACAGATGGTCAGCATCACATGTTGCAGTAATGGCTCAACACGCCACAAAGGCACGGTATAAAAATGGTGGGAAGGCCGGGCGCGGTGGCTCAAGCCTGTAATCCCAGCACTTTGGGAGGCCGAGACGGGCGGATCACGAGTTCAGGAGATCGAGACCATCCTGGCTAACACGGTGAAACCCCGTCTCTACTAAAATACAAAAAAAAATTAGCCGGGCGAGGTGGCGGGCGCCTGTACTCCCATCTACTCGGGAGGCTGGGGCAGGAGAATGGCGTGAACCTGGGAGGCGGGGCTTGCAGTGAGCTGAGATCCGGCCACTGCACTCCAGCCTGGGCAACAGAGCCAGACTCCGTCTCAAAAAAAAAAAAACAAAAAAAACAAACAAAAAAAACGGTGGGAATCAGAGCATTTCAGCTCCAAGTGCTCTATGTTTAGAATTGCCTCTTTTTCAAGATGGATTTCCTCACAGGAATGGAGTGCTCATAATTCAGCATTTGCAGAAGGACTACCAAGCTTACTACAATTTTCTAAATTTTATGTCCAATATTGGAGACCCCCAGAATATCTTTTTCATTTATTTTCCGCTTTGGTTTCAGCTTAATCAGACAGTTGGAACCAAGATGATATGGGTAGCAGTCACTGGGGATTGGTTCAATCTTATATTTGAATGGTAAGATTTCTGTTTTATTTCATTTTTCCTAAGATTTATCCTTATATTTGTGGCTTTGGCATAATGATCACATTTCAGATGTATATTGTTTCTCTTGCGAAATCTTTCAAACATACCAGTTAACTTGAAACACCAGATTCATAAGTAGAACTTTTAAAAAGCACAGAAATGTATACTTTTTTTTTGTTTTTTGTTTTGAGACGGAGTTTCACTCTTGTTACTCAGGCTGGAGTGCAATGGCGCGATCTCAGCTCACCGCAACCTTTGTCTCCCAGGTTCAAGCAATTCTCCTGCCTCAGCCTCCTGAGTAGCTGGGATTACAGGCATGCGCCACCACATCAAGCTAATTTTGTCTTTTCAGTAGAGACAGGGTTTCTCCATGTTGGTCAGGCCGGTCTGTAACTCCCGACCTCAAGTAATCCACTGGCTTCGGCCTCCCAAAGTGCTGGGATTACAGGTGTGAGCCACTGCGCTGGGCCAGAAATGTATTCTTTAATGACTTATAGGTAATTCCCATGCCCCTGTAACACACATTCTGTTATTAAGAATTACTTAAATGAGCAGCATGATAATGAACACATTGATAATTCCAGAGACCATTTTGATATCTCCAGTCTAAGTATCCAAAGCACCCATAAGACATTCCCTGCAAGGGAAAAAAGCCCCCATGTTAATGGGAAACCAGGGTGCCAAAATCCCAAATGACTACCACCTTTAATAATGTGTGAGAGACCAGGACCTAAGTATTTTCAAAGTCTCTTAATCATGAACTTTCACAATTAACCCTGTGCTTGAGTCATGTTTTATAGGAAAGAATTGCTAATCTCCAATTAAATAATAGCTGTGTATGTAAATATATATGCATGTTTATAATTCTTTAAATACAGGATATTATTTGGTCATCGACCTTACTGGTGGGTCCAAGAAACTCAGATTTACCCAAATCACTCAAGTCCATGCCTTGAACAGTTCCCTACTACATGTGAAACAGGTCCAGGTAAGCTATTACGGCAGCCTTCAGTTACTGAAGGTCTTCCAATAGAGAATCATTACACAGGGTTATCATCTAGTAACTGATATTATATATGGTAGTAAAGAAAATCTCATGAGTGAGGATGCTAAAACTTCATAACAATCAAAATTACTAATGAGAAAGCAAAGCAAAAAAAAAAAAAAAAAGAGACACCTCAAATTCCATTTTGTTATTTATGAAAGGGTAGATTGGGAGAAAACTCCCCAAATGATTAAATATTTGGTGTTTACTTTTCAGAAGAATGTAATGGCTTGATACTAAAACAAGAAACAGTTAACTAGAACAAATTATCAAGGAACTAGACTAAGATCTTAGAAATGTTGGTTTATCTGCTGCTAAGCAACTTTCAAAGTTATTATAGGTCTTCTGAGAATCTCATGAATGAGGGAGGAATAGTCAAGTCTTTTGTAAGAAAGGTAAGGACTTCTCAATGTTACTATAGCCAGTAAAGACTATTTCTAACCCTAGAACAATCTCTTTAAAACGTATTTTTTTTCTCTGTACACAAGTAGGCTTCTTGGGCCACTTCTTTTTTATTCTAATTAAGATTCTGTATGAGTATAAAGTCTTTATTGTGATAGTTGATTATAAGCCTGTTTTAAAAGTTTTTTGAAACATATATTTAAAAAGTACATGTTTTAATTTATAGGAATGTGCTATATTGTACCTCATCGTTTTACATAGCATAACATTCTTGCCAATTGACATCCTTCGAAACTAACTCTGAGTAGAGTTAAGGGTAGTAGAGAATGTGTAAATTCCTAATGAGTTTTCTAATATGTCTTTTTTGTTCCCATAAAAGTATACATACATCTGTCATATCGCTTATTACACTAAATGATATAACTAATTATTTATATATCTGATCGCCTAGACTGGGCATTCCATCAGGGGAGGGATGATGCATATTTTATCTTTGTGAAACCGAACTATGATAAATGGATGAATGGTTGGCTGGATAACATTTGAGACCACTGAAATGTTATCGTGGTCAATTCCAGCCCTTTCTGGCATGTGTTCCACCTTATAAGACATTTTCTGGAAAGAGAGAGAGAGGAAAGAAAGACTGCATCTCTCTGGGGGATGTCCAATTCATTTAGGCATAGTTTTTTAAAAGGCTCTGAAATTTTCTGCAGATAAGAAATAGGTCTGTCTTTGTTTAACAAATAAGAGACAGGTATTTAATTTGAATGAACTACTAGGTGAAAAATCGGGGAGGACATTTAAGTAAAGTGATTAATAAAAAATTCAGTAGCATGGAAAAGACATTCTGGAAGTAGAAATGCTACTGTCTGCAGGCTTTTTCTGCTAGGATTAATGCCCTCTTTACAGCTTCTCCTCATCTTCTGTTTTAAAACAAAGATTCTCACTGCAGTGGCCACAAGATAGGCATAGAAGTAACTGCTAGTACACAGCAGTCATTTATAAATCAATCAGCAAATCACAGGCATAGCAATGATATCCTTTGGAGTTTGACTTCTCAGCCCAAGGAAAATAAGCCAATTGAAGATCGAATACAAGCATTAGGGTGGTGTAAAAGTAATTGCGGTTTTGCCATTACTTTCGATGGTAAAAACTGCAGTTACTTTCGCATTAACCTAATACTTTTTCTTGTCAATTAAAAAACAATTAAATATTGAAGAATTAGTAGGGCTGTGGCAGATTTGGGTGCAACAGACTGAGTTCTTAATGAGCCTTGAGTATATGATTTCTGGAATTGAATGAACCTGAAAATCTGGGAAAAAATTTTTTGAGACAGTGTTTCTCAGGCTCAATGTAACTCAATTTTTCTTATTTCTACCCACTTCTAAACATTATATTTAGCCTATGTCTTGTGATTTTTTTCTGAGTTACTCATAATTTTCATGGTGAATATGCTATTCTATTATTCATTTCTTATCTTGATAGTTAACCACTTTTCAAATGGACGGACATTTTGTTGTTGCAGGAAGTCCATCTGGCCATGCAATGGGTTCGTCCTGTGTCTGGTATGTCATGGTAACTGCTGCCCTGAGCCACACTGTCTGTGGGATGGATAAGTTCTCTATCACTCCGCACAGGTCAGCCTTGCTGCAGTTTCTGTAACACTGGAATACAACAGTTTTTAATACAGAAAGTCTCGTCTAAAAATTAATTTTAGTGCAGTTTTAGTCAATGAATAAAATGTGCTTATTCTATTCTTTCATAGACAAAATAACAAAATGAATAGAAAACTAATATTTTCCTTTAAGATAATAGCCTAATTAGCTCATAGCTATTTCCGCTTTTCAAGTTGGAAATGTTTAACTGATGAAAGACTTACTAAATGTGCCTCTGGGTTTCCAAAATGCAATAATTATCTTGATAACTCATAAATACGTCATCTAAAATTATACAGCGTGAGGAAACATTTTTGCATGCACATTCCCTTGCTTTAAAATTAACAGGAAGTTTTGAGAATCATCATTCTCCTTGACTGCATCAGTTTATTTAGTAAAATTATGCTTCCTTCTTTGAATAGCCAATGCTTTTGATTTCAGTAACATATATTCCAGCTTTAAAGAGTACACAAACTTTTTAATTAAAAACATTCTAGAAGCAAACTTAAATTTGAATGTTAGTAGATTTAATGTTAGTAGGTTTCTTAATGTTTAGAAAGGTCTAGAACTTGAAGGTTACTCACAGTTGTTTAGAAATTGGGTTGTTTCCTTCTCTTCTTTCCTGAAATACTTTGTCATTAAAACAATCGTGAGGGCCGGGCGCGGTGGCTCACGCCTGTAATCCCAGCACTTTGGGAGACCGAGGTGGGCGGATCACGAGGTCAGGAGCTCAAGACCACCCTGGCTAACACGGTGAAACCCCGTCTCTACTAAAAATATATAAAATTAGCCGGGCGTGGTGGCGGGCGCCTGCAGTCCCAGCTACTCGGGAGGCTGAGGCAGGAGAATGGCGTGAACCCGGGAGGCGGAGCTTGCAGTGAGCTGAGATCGCGCCACCGCACTCCAGCCTGGGCAACAGAACGAGACTCCGTCTCAAAAAAAAAAAAAAAAAAAAAAAAAAAAAAAAAAAAAAACAATCGTGAGTACCAATTTAGCCATAAATTAGGCAACTTAAATTAGATTTGCAAGTTAACCTTAAAAAAATACTATAACATATACCATGATTAAAAAGTTTTCTAAAATAAAAAAATTTCAAGATCTATCACATATTCCACTTTTTAGATTAGTATTGGATAATATAAAAAACAAACAACTAAAGGAATTTTGGTATCTTAAAAGTTTATTCTAATGAGACTGGGACCTGTATGCCTTAATGTATTTATTATCCAACCCAAAACAACAATAGTAAAAAGGTGTTATAATGTAAAAAAGTTAGCATTTTCTATTCACAGACAGTTTTCAAAGTAGGAATCTAGGTCAGTTTCACCTTTTATCTATACTGTATTCCTGCCTCCAATGACCAAACCTGAAAAAATATGTTTCTTCTAAGAAAAAAATTCTCATAACTCCTTTTTAATTTTTATAACTGCAGTATTTTCTTCATCTATAAAATTTTACTGAGTGTGTGCTTCTTACTTTTACATTACCAAATTCTTATTTATTCTTCTTCCACACTGATATCCTGCTTACTTCTTTCAAAGCCTCATTTCTCTGTGTTCCTTAGCATTTATATAACCAAATTTCAGTCTGATTATCAGGAACAAACCATTCAAGGATTCCTGGAACTCAATGCTGCTAACACTTTTTTTTTCAATGACATGCGTTGCTTGGATTTTAATATTTTTTATGTTTTTTGTGCATTGCTGTTTCTAATCCAAAGTATATAACCTATAGGTCAATTCCCCTGTTCTCTATTTTCTGTGTCTCAAAAACAAAACAAAACAAAACAAAACAAAAAAACAAAAAACAAGAAACAAGGAGTTTTGAAAATCCGCGAAATTAAACCTCATGAAAATTAGCCTCAGATGGAATGCTCATGTGCTTTTCATCTGGATGGTAGCTGCTTTTCTACTGAGTTTTCCTCAAGCAAAGAAAGGTTGAGAGAGAAGGCACATAGGGCAGGGCATGAAAATATATATGGTTCATCCTTGATCAATCTGGATATTAGTAATTCCCCCAAACTTGAATTTCTCCTATTCCATTAAAACAATTATTCTTATTTCATAGAGGTCAAATTGACTTCCTTTTTAACATTTATTAAATCTCAGCATATAGCACTGGTTAAATTTAATGCATTGAGAAATGTAGAAATCTCTGTTAAAACTTTTCACATCCTATGGAGTATGTGGAAACAACGTTTTGAAAAAAAAGATTCTCGAATCATGATGCTATGTCACAGTTAGAAGATTCTTCTGAGAAGGATCATCTGATGTCATCCCCTCTAATTTTAGGAGTGATATAGTTTCTTTGCTTTTTACACTTGTATCTATTCTTCCATCGTAGACTGACCTGGTCATTTCTTTGGAGTGTTTTTTGGTTGATTCCAATCAGTGTCTGCATCTCCAGAGTATTCATAGCAACACATTTTCCTCATCAAGTTATTCCTGGAGTAATTGGTGGTAAATATGATCACTTACCCTTAGTTGTGTCCTTTGAAAGCTTTAGCTTCATTTGTTTAAGGGTATCAGATTCTCCCCGGTAATCAACTTTCCAATTTCAGAGGTAATTCTGTGAAGTCACTGATACTAAATGCTACCCTGGGAGCTGACGTGGTGCAACACACCTCTCATAGCCTCCATGTACAAAGTGGCACGGTCTCAGTGGCATAAATGCACAAATTGCTTCATGAGATGGGCTTTTCTGAAGTGAAATTAGAGCTAAGTCTAACTCCCAAACCATCACTTCAGACAGTGTGCTTGAGTCTTGCGTCGGGGAACTTAATGACTCTGAGACCTGCACACTGTGCTATTCTCTCTGAAACACGTGAAGTGACTATTACATGATTACGGATTTCATTTAGTAGCTGCTTTGTATTCCTGAAGCAGTGTTCACCACGACTCAGTTTCCACTGTTCAGCACCATGTTACCTTTCAAAGGCTAATTGGCTATGGCAATTGAAATGTTAATTGCAAGTACCTAGATCAGTGCTGTCTAAAAAGTGGGTTGTCAGTCAGTGCCACCAACTCCAGAACGATCCTTCTGGACTAGTATGAATAATGAAAACACCGTGGGCAAACCTGCATTTTTAGTTACTGCCTAAAAAAGGCTTTAGAAAATGGATAGAACCTCTGTGTCTAAAGCCCCTTGTCATTGAAAACGTGGCAAATTCTTTAATGCAGAGAGGAATGATCCTCGAGGGGCTCAAGGGCACACAGTCATCGTCAGTGTCTCTTTCCAATCCTCAGGCATGCTGGTGGCAGAGGCCTTTGAACACACTCCAGGCATCCAAACGGCCAGCCTGGGCACATACCTAAAGACCAATCTCTTCCTCTTCCTGTTTGCACTTGGTTTTTACCTGCTTCTTAGACTGCTCAACATTGACCTACTGTGGTCCGTGCCCATAGCCAAAAAGTGGTGTGCCAACCCCGACTGGATCCACATTGACACCACGCCTTTTGCTGGACTCGTGAGAAACCTCGGGGTCCTCTTCGGCTTGGGCTTTGCAGTCAACTCGGAGATGTTCCTCCTGAGCTGCTGAGGTGGATATAGCTACACGCTGAGCTTCCGGTTGCTCTGTGCCTTGACCTCATTGACCACACAGCAGCTCTATCATTTCCTCCAGATCCTGACTCAGGAAGAGCATTTATTTTATGTGCTGTCTTTTTGTAAAACTGCATCCATTCCCCTAACTGTGGTTACTTTCATTCCCTACTGTGTTCATATGTTAATGAAACAAAACGGAAAGAAGATTCAGTAGAGTGGTGCCTATAGTGCTCAGTGTCACAGATCACCCTTCTCTATCCACCAGTAGAGCCACAGAGTAGGCACAGACCAGAAGCTTGTAATCCGACATCACAGAATAGCAGCAGAGGCCCCATTCCCCATAGAGATGTTTAGTTTGGCCTTTGCACTGGTCTTTTTTTTTTTTTTTATTCTTCAACTACCAATATTTAAAAACAAGAATATTTGACATAAAAATCAGAAGTTGTGCAGGTTTTTGAAAAATCTGATAGTATGACAATGCAGAGCCTGCATTCCCAGCTGAAGACAACTGACCAAAGCTGCATACTAACAGTCCCCAGTAGGAGGCAAGGACTCTCCATTTTCTCACAGTCTTCAGCATCCCAGCAGGAACCCCAGTATGATTCCTTTATCTTCTTAAGCCCAGGCTGCATCTGATTCCTGTTGGCATTTTAGTGGGGAACACAGCCATATCCAATCTCAGTTGTCAGTTGAGGAAGTGGAAGCCTATTTAGGTAAAAGAACTTGCTGGAGTCGCATCACCTTCAGAGCAGGAATTAGAACCCAAGGCTTCTGACACATATCCCTATTGCACTGTGTGTTTGAGTGTGCGCACATGCACATGCTTTTTTTGTTGTTGTTGTTTTTCCTTTGTAGAGCCAGGGACTTGCTCTGTTGCCCAGGCTGGAGTGCAGTGGTGGATAATGGCTCACTGCAGCCTCACATTCCTGGCTCAAGTGATCCTCCCTCCTCAGCCTCCCAATTAGCTAAGACTACAGGTGTGCACCACCATGCCTGGCTAATTTTTGAGTATTTTTTTTAGAACCAGCGTCTAAATATTTGCCCAGCGTCTAAATATTTGCCCAGGCTGGTCTTGAACTCCTGGCCTCAAGTGATCTACCCATCTCAGCCTCCCACAATGCTGGGAGTGCAGGCTTGAGCCATTGTATTAGTAGTTGGCCTACACTGTCTTTTGTTTCTTTATTTACAAAAGGTAAAAATCAGTAAGAATGAATGCTTTCATTTAGATTCTATGATGACTGCCATGTAAATCAGATACCTTTTCAGAAATGACATTGAAAGACTGCATCCTCTTTGACTTATACATACCCCACACATACATGCAGGGTCTAGGTGGGGCCCACGATGGCTCCAGATATATATATACACATGGGTCCAGGGGTGACAGAACAGGCCAGGCTACTGTATGGATTTGAACCTCTACTTCACTTCTGGTTTCTGTTTTATAGTAGTGCTCACCAATACTTCAATAAATTCTGCTGAACTTACTCTAATAGAACATTATTCAACCCCCAAAGACCTATCTCTTCACTATGACATCTCCATACTTTATTTTTAGGAGCCAGTCTTTCAAAACCAGAGAAATTAGGTGCCTTCCTCAAAGTCATGCTCCAACCCAGGCCAACTATTAAATGCTTGCATCTGTTAACTGGATTAGTCTGTATGTATACCGAACTGTGATGAAAATCTATAGCTTTGTTTTAGAAAATTGTTATTGATGGACTATTAATATTATATTAACAATTTCTCAGTAAGGGTGTTTTTTCCTCATTGAATCTAGGAATGCTGGACTTTAAGTTGATAATTGCGTCATTTCAATCAAGTACAAGGATTTTTAGGCAGATTTTACTAGATATCTTAGTAATCTCCCACAATGTTTTATGTAACTCTTCTCAGAATATCAATACATTAATTATTTTAGATGACATATTAAATATTCTATGAATATTAATGAAAATAAGACAGTTGAAGTGACTGTTGTTTAACAAGATAGTAGCTGAGTATAACAAACCTCAAAAAATCAAAGTATTAATTACCCCTTTCCAAGTATATGTATAGAGTATATGTCATTGCTTTTACAAAACACACTTAATAGCTTTCTTCATAAAAGGCAACTGAACTTTCTAAAAGGTAACTGAACTGAACTTGGTATTAGTGGTTCGGTGATTCCAAAGCAAAAAGCTAAGGGATTAAGAAAGAATAGCTTAAGAATGAAATTTGTCTCATGTTGCTGGGACACCTGGGATGAAAGAAGTAGAGAAGAATCATTCTTCGGGTGATGACTCTTGTTCATTGGTTCAGTCCCACCCTATGCCCCACCATGTTGTGCCTTTAGATGCCTTCACATTTCATGATGCATTTGTGTCATTACATCTTCCACACGTCAGAGATCTCATTCCTGTTTAAAAGTCCTTTGTCAAATTTCACATAAAATAATGTTAGTCTTGAAGGATTCTGGTACATCCCCTCCATCCTAGTACAATCTCAGCCTACTTTCACCAAGGCCTGGGGAAACTGTGGCATTCATAGCCTGGGAATTCTGCTGCAATGATTGACTCTACCATAAATCCCTTCTCCATTTCCATGGAGAAGCTATCTTCAGCCACCCCACGGTGCTGTCCGTTGGGCAACACATTACCCTCAGAGGGGGACTGGGATGAGGTGTGGGCTTGTTTTCTATAATTAATCCCCAAGAACTCTGTCCCTATCTTCCATAAAGCCCCAGAGTCCCCATGTGAGTAGATTTCCCTCTTTATTCTAGTTGAAGTCTCCTGGAGGGATCCATATGGTGGTAAATTGCTTTTGCAATTGAAACTGCTTAGGCAGCAAGAGGAACCGTTTTACATAGCCTTGGAGAAAATGCCTGCCCTTAATAATGATGGAAAAGGCTCTTCTGTTTCCAATTTATTTGTCAGAAGTAAGCGGAATTGAGCTCATTATACACTGTTATTATAACCATATATTCAAAATGTCTACATATCTACATATTCGGGAGAAACATGTCAATACCATGAGCTTTTAGTATGAGAAAATCTAGACAAGTGATTCAGGAAACTGTCCAATCAAATCTACATTTGGAAAGAAATGCAAAATAATTTATTATTGCTGAAACTAGCTATCAGGAAGAATATTAGTGCCTTTCCTTTGACAACCCATTGATCGGACATCTGCCTAAGAAGGTTAAGTTGGTGCCTTCTTTAGACATATTTCATTACAAAACAGATGGTGATTAAAAGAATTGTTATAAGATGTCCTTGATACTAAAAGTCATATCTCGAAATGCTTTACATTTTTTCAATTTGTTAAAATAAATTCAAGATCAAATTGGTACACACATACAAAAATCTTGGTGTAAGAGAAAGTCAAAAGACTTGGTTCTAAAAATGATATTCTTTTCTTAAGTATTTTAAAATTGTATATTCCAGCACTCTTCAGTTGAACTTTTTACAGTGCTGGAGATGTTCTCTGTGCTGTCCAATATAGTAGCCACTGGCCACAGATGTTTATTGAGCTCTTGAAATGTAGCTGATGCAACTGAGGAAATGCATTTTTTTTTTTGAGACAGAGTCTTGCTCTGTCGCCCGGGCTGGAGTTCAGTGGCGCCATCTCAGTTCACTGCAAGCTCCGACTCCTGGGTTCACGCCATTCTCCTGCCTCAGCCTCCCGAGTAGCTGGGACTACAGGCGCCCACCACCAAGCCCAGCTAAATTTTTTGTACTTTTAGTAGAGACGGGGTTTCTCTGTGTTTGCCAGGATATTCTCGATCTCCTGACCTTGTGATTCACCCACCTCGGCCTCCCAAAGTGCTGGGATTACAGGCGTGAGCCACCACGAAATGAAAAATGAAATGCATTTTTAACTTTCATTTACTTTTAATTAATTTACATTTAAATAGCCATGTGTGTCTAGTGGCTACTGAATTGGACAGCACAAATCAAGTCTCACAGTGCTTTTCCTTGAAAATAAAACCGAAGTATTTTGTATATTATCACTTGTGCCGTGTTCCTGTGAGACAACATGAATCAGCCTTACTAAGAAGTTAACAGATATTGCTGCATTTTCCAAAGGGATCCTCTGCAGACCTGGATTCTCTCTCTGCAGCTCCTTTCTCTCTCACTCTGTCCTGTGAGCTCTAGCCGCCGTGGTGTCCCTGAACTCTCAGCTCTGCTGCCTGGAATCAGAGAGTCTGGGTTTGCCCTCCCTGAACCATGTTCCGGAAACCCTCTAAGGGCCACAATACTGGGGCGGGGGGAGCTTTACCCAGTCCATGACCACATTCTGGATGGCTGGATGGCTTTCTGACGAAGCCTCCCTGCTTTTCTGGGTCCAGCATACATGAATGCCCAACACCTGTACGTCTGTGGCTATTTAGAAACTCTTCCAAAAAGGACCACTTGTGTCCAGTTGCCCCTGAGGATTTTGCCCTCATTGATGGGCTGTCCTAGCCACTTTGGAAATGGCAAATAGCTTCTAGGATGAATTCCTAGATCTCAATATTACCAGGAAACTAAAATGGGAGTCTAGCTTTTCCCCTCCCCTTACTTCGAATGCTTTCAGATGGTGTTTCACTCAGAAGGTAATGTGGTGCCATTTGCCAATTGTTAAAAGTCTGTTTTTTTTAAGTTAACAGTAGAAAAGATCTATAAGAAGCAACGACTCCAGAAACTTCTGCCAAATGACAGAAATTCATGAGAAGATTCTAAGACTTAGAAGTGCTTCCTTTTCAGCTTTGTAAAGTACAAATGCAGTTTATGTCCAATTTGAGCAGGTTTGGTGTGGAGTACTAATTACTGTCTGCTATCCTTTGAGGGAGAGCACAGTAATGACTCAGATGAAATCACTTCTCATTTCTTTTGGCAGCATAGAAGTAATTGCTCTAAAGGAGGGAAGAAGCTTCAAAGATTAAGGTTATAAAGGTTAGCATAAAACCGATTGTCTTCTGTTTTGAATTTTTTAATTTCTTAGAGTTTTTCTTTTTTCTAATGTTTTGCCGTTTGCTTTCTGAAGAGAATCTGTCCTCAGTTCAAAAACCATGGTATTTCCCCAAAGAACAATATGTTCTGAAGGAGCTGCCAGGACAGGGGCAGGTAATGAGTGAAGGCAGCAGCTGCGGTCCCGCTGAGCGGGACTCCTGGCACACGCGGGAAGCGAGGGGAGGGAGGGAGGCGCTCGCAGCACAGCAGCCCGTTTCCGGCGCTGGCCAAGTGGAAACTGAAGCGGCTTCCATGGGAGGATCTGGGTGCGCTGCAGGGGGAGCAGGTCATATGTGTGCCTGGAAAAGAAACCCAGCGCTACCAAGACAAAGAAGAGCTTCTCTCCTCTCGCACTCACCTAACCCTGTGCATCAACTAAGCCGATCACACTTTAATTCCTGTTCAAAGAGTTGGCTTTTTCCAGGGTTCAGGCTTTGTCTGACTAACAGCATGGACAGGATTGTCCTCTGTGCTCATACATACATCCTGCTGCTAATGGAAGATGGGCATTATCTTCCACCCGCACCCGCCCCTTGCCTCCAGGCTCAGTAATTCTGCATCAAAAACATTTCTATATAATCATTCCTTTCTTAACAATTGTTCAAATAAAAAAAAAATGGTAGAGCTCTTGCTATATTTCTAGATGAAAACTGCATTGACTTAACAAAGGAAAAATAATGTTTCTGTCTGAGTTTTGGAGGGTGGGTGTGTGTGTGTGTGTGTGTGTGTGTGTGTGTGTGTGTGTGTATCTTATTCTCTTAGCTTTGGAATGCTGATGCCCTGCCCAACCTGGCCAAGCAAGAGGCTGCGCCACAGGTCCACATGTGGATCCCAGAGGAAGTCTGAATGCAGGTAGGCAGGTGCCAGGAAATTCAAAGGCAGATGGATGTACAAAGACCTGCGTGGAGTTTAGCAAGCAGCATCCTGGACTGGAATAATCAGAACTACATTCTAGTCTGGCCCTGCGTCTAACCACTAAAACTTCAGAAGGCCGTTTAGTGTTGGTGGCCTTAGTTTACCAAGTTCTCAACTGAGGAGTTTAGTATGGGGTTAAAATGGAAGGTTCATTCAGGGTGTGACTCTGCAACTCTGAGGGTCTCATTTAGTCCAACATACTGTACTTTGGCTCTCCAACCAGCTCCTCTATTTTGTTTGCTCTTTGTGAAGCACTATTTCCGTGGAAGACTTTCAGATGTATTGTTAATTTTTCTGTGAAGTGGAGCAAGAAGGTCATAAAGAAGACCTTGGCTAATGTGTTTTGATACTGTTTTAATTTTAGTTACACGCAATGAACAAGGCTATAAATTCTACAAGGCACTCCGTTTTGAAATGTGCTACTTTATTAAACAATTTTGGATTGATCAGTCTTTTAAACATTTGATTCCAATTATAATCTGAATTTTATAGCAATAAAAAAGTACATGGAAATATAATTTAACTGATGTTATGTGGCAAAATTATTAACATGAGAATAGCCATAGACTTCCTGCTACTCTGTCTTGCAAGAGACATCCCATAATTAAATTCCAACTCCAGTTCGCCTTTCTTAACATCCTAAAGAAGAAATTCTTGCTGGAAGAGATGCTAATCAGATCACATTATAATAGGCTGAGTGAGAAGAAAGGAAGGAGAGGGAAACTTGGCTTTGTGGGAGGTAAGGTTGGAAAGCTTACATGACTGAGCTGAGTGAGGAAAGTGACTAGAGTTTTGACATAGCATTTTAGTAAGTTTGTTGTGGAGTAATTACGGATCTCTCAAAGACATAAAGATAAAATTTACCTTTCAATTTTTTTATGGCTGTTGAAATGTGCTTCCTGAATGAAACGCAACTCTGACACCAAGTTATATGACGCCGAGCTTTTTGAGGATGAACAAAATTAGAAATCCAGATCCAAAAAGCTTCTAAAATCTTCTTGGGCCTAACTAGGGCCCTTTCTGTCCATGCTTGTCTTTTAACTCGCCCACCCACCAGACCAGAATGTATTAAATGCCTTCAGCTGCTGGAGATGCAAGGGTGAGTTCAATATAAGCTCTTCCCTGGGAAAGGCCTCCATTGATTTTGGGCTCGCTTGCAACAGCTCTGGGTGAACTTGAGAGATACCTCTGGCCTGTGGGCTTGAAGAATTGGTTTGTGACTATTTCCAGCTATAAATTAGCTGGTAACTTTACTCCCCATTTCTTCTAACCCATCCTTTTCCAAATTCATCCTCCTCTTGAACCACTTTTTTTCCCACCTCTGGCATATCCTGTCAATGGGGTCTAGATTGTTCCCAGTCTAACATCAATTTTATTCCGTGAAAGGATGAGAAAGCATACTCAAAAAACACTAAGTGCCTAAGTAAAAGCTTCCTTCATTTAAAGCAGGGCATGTGCAATGTTCCAGGAAAGAATGAGCTGCCAGGACACCCATCCAGTCATATCATCTTTCCATGGCAGTGATACTAGGTAAAAAAGACTGATTAATTCCTTCTTTCACTGAGTATTTTTGGAATATCTCTAGATATAATGATCATATTTGAAGATCATTTAAGCATGTGTTAATACTTCAACACTGCATTGTTTTCTTTATACTTACATTTCAGGATTTTTATTAATAAAGATCTAACTATCGACTAAGATTGTATTAATTTTTAATTAACAGCAACGACAACAACAAACACAATTACAAAAAACTACTTCAGTGGCTTAAACAAGTGAGAGGTGTCTTTTTCTCCTGTAACAAGATGGATGAAGGCAGGCAACCCAGGCTGGAGTAGCTGCACAAAGGATGTTCAGGAATCAGGCTGAGTATCTTCCTGCTCTGCCATCTGTGGTGTGTGGCTTTTGTTCAAGTGATCACAGCATGGCTGCTGTGCATTCAGGAAAGAAGAAAGGGGGAAGAGACTCAGGTTTTCTTTTACCCAGGCTTTATTCAGAAAGGTACAGCCTGCATAGGGCCTTGTGCCTATATTTCATTGACAAGACAATGTCACCTGGCCTTCATCTAGCTGCAAGGGAGTCTAGGAAGGTAACTATTTTGCTTTCCAGCCTCTGTAATAGAGGAAAGCAAAAGAAAAGGGTGTCGGATTGGGTGTCAAGAGAGACAACACCTGCCGTAGTGACTTATCACATACATAACAATGAATGCAACACACAGCTGCATCTCTCCCTGCAGCCTGCCAAATTATTTTGCAGTAACATGCTAAAACCATGAAGGCAAAATGCTTTATGAACATTATCAGGAGATGTATTTCAATGACTAAATTTTCTCCTTCCAAGAAATGTTATTGAAACACTGCTCATTTCTTACTTTGATTCTATCCTTGAGATATGAAAAAGAACCCAAATACCACAAAGGTTTTATCTTTTTTGGTAATCTTTTATAATAATCATAGGCACTTGTTCTCTGTCACCCTTAGCAAACATTTCCATTTCTATCTCCAGCTCTTCTGTTCTCACATTTATTTTGTATTTGAGAGCAGGAGCTGTACCTGAATTATAGGAAGGAGGAAATTGCCAATTCACCAGCTGGCTCTGTATTTTTTCTTTTTATATAACACATTTTGTCCTAACTCCGATTTATTGGGTTGAGTAGTTGCATTCGGATAGCTGCATGCCAATCATGTGTATCCTGATTACTCATTATGAGCCTTAGGATACCATACAACTCGCTAATGAGCACATTATAATGCTGGCCAGTGCTAATTAGATGATAATCATGTGCATTGCTTTATTTACAGTCTGCTATTTAAATTAATTGGGTATTTAATTGAACACAGTGTGAGAGAAATTGGAAATGGGTTTAGAAGTTCACTGAAGTTACTTTCACCTGCCGTCTCATTTGCAGGTGAGATTATTTACTTGATCTGTAAATTTAGAGCAAATCCAAGTGGACATAGTGCTCATTTTATGATGGTACACATGCATATGTAAATTTCTCTCAAAGTGTGTTTGAAAACAACCAAATTCTTAATTTTGTATATCCTCTAACATCCTTTTGTGCCTTGATTACAGGGAGATTTTGCATGCATAAGAAATATTTAATAAATCAAACCCTTAGTTGGAAATATGAGGCGGGATCCTAAACCAGCATGATGAAAATGTTCTGATATTTTCTTAGGATAGGAAACTTATATTTAATTATTGAATAAATATATGGCAAACTATTCCTAATTATAATCCTATGTATTTTACACTTTCAGGATATAGTATCAAAATATTCCAAGACCTACATTTTAAAATGAGTGTATAATTGCCAAAAATTATAGGCATGGGGGCAGCACCAAATTCAGAGCATCTTTTCATTGAAATAATTTCCTAAGGGCACATGTAGAGTAGATCTAGAGTAACTACATAAAAAAGAGTTTTTGGACAAAAAAACTAGAGGCCAATTTTTCTACTTTTTTCTCAAACAGTGGCATTTCTAATATATGGGCATCTTGTTCATGTGATTTTGAAATGGACCAAAATTCACTGACAGTCTCTTTTCAAAATAAGTTGGAAAAATGTGCTGCTTCAACTTTTCCTAAGAATTGTTCATAGAAAAAAAAATCATAGATGGTTCTTATAGATCAATTGGAAGAAAACTTGTTTTGGGAAATGGTCCTCAGGAAGTTTAGCTAATATGACCGTTTTTAATGTCATACTGTATTTTGTTACACTAAATCATCTTAGTTATTTCACTTTTGTCAACTCACACTGGTGAATCAAATAAAATGTATGATGTAAAGAATTTTAACCACTTCTGATACAGGCCAGTGTAGCTCTCTGACTTCTGACATCAAAATGACTTGTTTGATTCCCCAAAGGTCTTTCTTTCATCCAAACTGACATACTGCAAAACTGAAGTTTTGCAAAGTTTCTGAGTACAGTGTAAGGACACATTCCAATGGAGAAGCTGGACTCATGTTTTTATAAGACTAGAATTACAGAGACAACTGAGATTCATTCAGACTAGAAAATTCGTGCACCTGATATTCTAATTCTGTGTTATCCAACATAGTAGCCACTAGTGGCTCTTGAGAACGGAAGTTGATAGAAGGTTGATTTGAGCTAAGATGTGCTGTAAATGTAAATGCACCTCAGATTCTGAATATTTAGTATGATAATGTAAAACTCTCAGGATATTTTTATTGATTATGTGTTGTGATAGCAATATTTTGGATATATTGGGTTGAATAAAATATACTATTAGCATAGATTTCACCTTTTTAAAAAATTTAGGTGACTAGAAAATTTTAAATTTCCTATGTGGCTCACATTAGTGGCCCATATTATATTTCTGTTGAAAGGCACTGCTCTGACCCATGGAAAGAATGGGTGTTTCCCACTTTTATTCCTTATGTGGTAGCTGACAAGTTATAAACTACCTGTGTGACTTCGAGAAGACTATTCAACACGATGTATTGAGGTAGCGTTTTATGCCAAGTAGCTAGTAAAGCACTGGGGACATTAAGATGAACTAGGCAGTCTCTGCCCTCAAAGACCATCGATAGACATTTTAGTATATGCAGGGAGCTCTGGTCACACAGAGGACAAATGGCTGGAAATAAAAGTTACCAAAATTTGGCAGAAATTCTTCCAGACATCTTTTTACACATTCAAGTACGTACAAGCACATGCCAAACACACATAAAAGATGTGTGTATGTATGAGTGTGTGTGCATAGATGATTAGATAGATAGATAGCATACCGTCTTTGATGATCAGAAATGGTTTTTTTTTCTGCACAATATATCATGGGCATTGTTCCATAAAAAACAACAAATATAAGTCAACATCATTATTTTGGCTTCATGATAAACGTCATTGTATATATGTACCAAAACTTATTTGACCTTTACCCCATTGTCTTATTTATAGATTTGAGATTTTTTCCCAAATGATTGTGAACAACGCAGGAAGAGAAAATTGTGCTCACTTTTTGTGATTAGAAGTTTAAAATAAACTCTGATAAATGGGATCTCTGGTGAATCTATATCCGGACTCCCTTCTCTTCTGGTGATGTATCTTTCAAATCTATAATAGTTTCAGTATCTATTGTTCTAATTTTTGTGACTGTACTGCATTTCTATCCCCTTTTCATTTTAAACTTTAGTTTTTTCAATGAAAGATACACATGTACATAAGTCTTTTAGCAATTTCTTTCAGTATTCCCCTTCATCTTTTACAATAAGATGTTTTTATTGCTATTTGTTTAAATGTTTAACTGTTCAGTTTCCATTATGAAATATGAGGACCACAAGGATCCAGTTCTTTTTTTACCCATGTCCTATCCCATCCCCAGCCTACCCCACACATTTTTCTTGTTCCTTTCATAGTCTATCCATAATTCTGGTTTAGATCAGTATTAAGCTTTTACATTGATGTGACTTTGTAAATAACATACTCAGTGTAATAAAATATATTTCCTTTTTGTGTAACTTTTCTTTCCCCCTAGAGCTAATAGCTAAAAATCTCCAATCTCACTCTGTCTTCTATTATGCATTGCTAATTTACCCTCAAACTCTAGCAGAGGGTTCTGTCTTCTCTCAGCGTTCAAACCCATCAGGCAGTCCAGCAGCCCCATGTTTTTCTGGGGGACATTCCTCTCAGAACCCATGTCCCTGCCTCAGTCTGGCTCCTTCCTATGGGAAAAGCACACCTGTAATCCTGTGAGCTCCTTCCTAATCCTCCTGGACATTCCCAGCACCTCATTCTCGAGTTAGGTCATCTGTTCTTACATCCCATATCTTCCTATTTCTTTGTCTGTGCCCGTATTTTTAAAAAGAACCCCCTTTTGTGGCTTCCTGAGAAAAGATGGGGAGTAGAGGTGTTGAGACCTGCATGACTGAGAATGTCTTTAGACCTCTCTCATTCTTGAGAATAGCTTTCCTACATATAGAATGATTTCCCCTTAGAATTTTGAAGGCAAATCTTTAAGAATTTTAGTTTCATTGTCAAAAGGTCCTATGTCATTAGAGCTCTTTTTTTGTTTTGTTTTGTTTTTTTGAGACAAGGTCTTGCTCTGTTGCCCAGGCTGGAGGGCAGTGGCACGATGTTGGGTCACCAAAGCCTCAACCACCTGGACTCAAGCAATTGCCCCACCTCAGCTTCCCGAGTGGCTCATGCCACCATGCCTGGCTAATTTTTGCTTTTCCTTTTTTGTTAGAAATGGGGTTTTGCCAGGTTGCCCAGGCTGGTCTTGTACTCCTGGGCTCAAGCAATCCTCTTGCCTCAGCCTCCTAAAGTGCTGGGATTACAGGCATGAGCCACTGTGCCCGGTCACATCATTATAATTCTTTATTGATTATATGTCACACATTCCCCCTTCTCTCCTGGAAAATATTCTCCTTTTCCCTCATTTTCTAAAATTTCATAATGTGCCCAAATAGGATTTTTATTTATTATATTCAGTGTTAGGTGAACTCTTTCAGCTTGGAAATTCATATTCTTCAATTATAGGAAATGTTCTTAGACTATTTTTAAAAATAATTTCTGCCCCTCAGTTTTCTCTGAACTCTCTGGAACTAGACTACTGACTAATTATTGCACCACCTGAAAGGTTACCCTCAATTTTTTCTTTTCTTTTTTTTCCCCTACTTTTCATCTCTATCTTTCTGTTTTACTTTCAGAGAAATTTCCCCAACTTTATCTTCCAATCCTTCTATTTTTTTTTTTTCCTGTTAAGTTTTATTAACTGGGGTTATGAGGAGAGTCTGATCACAACACCAACACATTATGAAAACATTAGGAAATTACAGAAAGACTTGCAATAAGTTTAAACAGAACAAATTAAGCCAGCCCCTTGGTCTTCTGAGAAACAATGAGGTAAAATTGCAGAGACCAAATCTTTGTCAGCGATAGAGGATGCAGGTTAAAAATGTAGACATCATCGCCCTCTGGTGTTGTAAAATAACATGCAATGCTATCTATTTATTCATTTTTGAAGCTGTAATCTTCTACCTTGTCACTGAGCCTCAATTATTTCCTCAATTTCAAGCCCTCTTTAGTCAATCTTTTCCCTCATATCAATAACTTTCAAGTATCTTATTTGAAAATATAATTTGCCGGGCGCGGTGGCTCACGCCTGTAATCCCAGCACTTTGGGAGGCCGAGACGGGCGGATCACGAGGTCAGGAGATCCAGACCATCCTGGCTAACATGGTGAAACCCTGTCTCTACTAAAAATACAAAAAAATTAGCCGGGTGTGGTGGTGGGCACCTGTAGTGCCAGCTACTTGGGAGGCTGAGGCAGGAGAATGGCATAAACCCAGGAGGCAGAGCTTGCAGTGAGCCGAGATCGCGCCACTGCACTCCAGCCTGGGGGACAGAGCAAGACTCCATCTCAAAAAAAAAAAAAAAAAAAAGAAAAAGAAAATATAATTTGTATTAATTCCTCTTTCAGACTCCATAAATTCCTTTCCAGGATACTGGCCACCTCCCAGCACAAGAGTCTATGCTCTTGCTCTTTTAAATGCAAGCCAAAACAATAGCTTTAGTCTTTTTAAATCAAAATTAGAGGATTAGCATGTATTTATTGCAAACTTTAATTTCCTCTAAAAGGCATCTTTACTCTGCAACTTGTCATTGCCATTTTTCATAACCAGAATGCATTCCTTCACCATCTGCCTCCTGACTTGGCAACCATCAAGAATTCTGGCCTGACCAGTTAACTTGCTAAACCATCTTTGCTGTTATATACCAGGAAACACTGGAAAAGAGATGTAAATAATAAACCTCCATATCCTAATGTCCCAGTTTAATTTATAGGCAGAATTTCATTTGTTGGCTAAGGGAAGAAAAACCATCTACGTAGAGTGAGCTTGGGAGGAAACTGGAGTAGGGAGAAAACATGATGGCAGGATAGGTCTGTGGCAACCGTGGGTGCAGTGCTGCTCTCAAAGTTTTCATTTCTGTGACAAGAGCTCTTTTTCGTATGTTCATTTTTATTGATTCCTGTTTTTATTTAAATAGATGGAAATATCTTATCTTGACTCATTGAATACATTTATTACCACGTTTTGAGTGTTTTCCTAATCACTGCATTGGCTCTGTTAGTTCTACTTTCCTTTGTCCAGCTGTCCTATTGTTGCTTTTGCTTTATATGTTAAAATACTTCCTCAGTGTCTGGTGGTCCTTGGAGGTCAATTTCCATACAAGAGGGAGACATTGAAAAGCCTGGGGAAGCTCTGATTGAGTGGGTGCTTGTTGACTGACAGGTGGGCTTCATAGGAGGGTAATATGGCTGGAAAATTTTCTTAGGATTCCAAGGATGAGGTCCTTGACTTCTTTTCGTTTCTTTTTTTTTTTTTTTTTTGCTCTGTTGCCCAGGCTGGAGTGCAGTGATGTGATCTCGGCTCACTGCAAGCTCTGATTCCTGGGTTCACGCCATTCTCCTGCCTCAGTCTCCCGAGTAGCTGGAACTACAGGCGCCTGCCACTATGCCCGGCTAATTTTTTTATATTTTTAGTAGAGACAGGGTTTCACCGTATTAGCCAGGATGGTCTCGATCTCCTGACCTCGTGATCTGCCCGCCTCGGCCTCCCAAAGTGGTGGGATTACAGGCGTGAGCCACAGCACCTGGCCCAACCTCTTTTCTTAGATTGGCCAGTTTCCCCAGAAAATCATTCTTCAATCTCCTGCCAGAGGAGAGGGGCTGGAAGTTCTTTTGTTCATACACAGCTTTACACTCAGTCCCCCTGTCTCTTGTATGTTAGCTGCCCCTTCAACTGCACCTTGTGTGTCTCAGTGCATACCTCCCTGTGAGCCTCCTCAGAGGGGGAGTATTCAGTCTCTCGCTGGAACTGGGGAAAGGCAGCCATCCTGCTGCAGGCAGGGCTCTGCAATTCTGTTTCCATACAGGCTTTTGGCCCATTCCTCTGTCTTCAGTCCCTCTGTGCCCTTGCCTCCTCCTTCCAGAAGGACCCAGTGTTTTTACATCTTGACCTTTCTAGGGGTCTGTGGTACAAAACAGGACGTTTCTAGGCTCCCCGACTAACAGGTTACATTTTTGTTTTCTCTCATCTTGTAACTCTATTATCAGTTGTCCATTTGCTTTCTGGCTCCCAAGATTTTGCAGGTGGCATCACTGTGTTTTCTTCATTCTTCTAGATTCCTGCCACCTTTAGTTCTATGTCATTATGTGGTGTTTTGAGGGAGCAGGGGCAAACGAGTGCTTTTCTGCCATATTTACTTGCTTTTTTGTATAACACCTTATGAAACTACAGCAAAGTAAAGTACACTATTTTCATTTCATGAATAGAATTTTGCAGAAACTAAAAACAACGATCAGCATGCAGGGAGGTGCTGAGGAGTACAAGGCCTGGGAGAGAGTCCCCTGCTCCAGCCACACTGGCAGGTTCTTACAGTAATGGTAGCTTCGCCACCCCTACACCCACTCTGAAGCTGAAGCATAAATCAACAGCCCTAACTGGAAGGCCCGTGCCAATGCTTTCCCTTTCTGCCCCCTCAGCCTGAGAGCATCCACCCCTTCCCTATCCTCAGCCTTAGAGATAAAGGAAGCTGGGTTGACGTAAAAGACAACTTTAGTCAAGAAACACAGCTGGTCTTCAGTCCTTCTGTTCTTTTCAAATTTGACCTTGGTCAGGCTCAAGAAATGTTTGTTGAATGCCTGTTACAGACACGCCTCTGTGTGCACTGAAGTTTCAAAAATGCGAGACGGTTCTCTGCCCTTGAGGAGTTCAAAGTCTCACTTACTCCCTGATGTCTCACTAAGTCCCACATATTAATCAGGACTGGCTCCTGCACAGAGAAGCACTGAGTGGTGGCTGAGCCGCCACTTGACATTGGGTTTTCCGTCACATGGACCCTAGTTTCTTTCATTTTCTGTATATACATCTAAAGCAGAATTATTATGGAAGGTCACTAGAAATTAGGTTGGATTCTGATGTATGACAATGACTGTAAAAGTAAAATATTAACATTCTTCTTTAAAGAAAAAACGATCCCGGCAGTCCCCTCCTGCTGGGATCGTTTTTTCTTTAAAAACAACCCCTGTAACTGGTGCGTCATGTGTGTCTGAGATTCTTGCATTGGGTCAACTGATGGGGGATCCTGTGGTGACTAGTTTGTAGTAGGCTCCTTTTTGGGCCATCAGTTCTTCGTGGGTTCCCTTTTCAATCACCACCCCCTGTGCCATGACAGCAATGATATCCGCGTTCTGGATGGTAGACAAGCGATGGGCAATGACAATGCAGGTCCGACCCTCTCTGGCTTTGTCTAGAGCAACCTGCACCGTCTGCAAAGAGAAGATGGAAAGTTGATGCAAAGATGCATGATTGCTCCCCAGCCCACCATCATGAGAGTTCAGTTAACATGACCTGAATAACAATTCTATACTTGAGGGCAAATCCAAAGGTTTGACATGAGAGAGGATTAACTAAGTATTCTCTGAGTGCAATGCATCAGTGATTTCAATGGCAGTGCACAGGCTGAGAAATTTCAGTGGAGCAAGAAGGAAGCAAACTATGAAGCCTCTATGTAATTTTACAATATTTGATGGTTTAGCTTCCTGAAATGAAACCAAGAAAACAATGGAGGGTGGCAGTTAAGTGGCCGTTCCTGATACTGCTCTTCATTGAAGACTTTTTAGCTCTCTCCAAAATGGAATCCCAATTGTTATGGCATTAATTATACATTTTAAATTTCATAATTGTGTTCTGCTCAATTGCATCTTCTTTCATGCAAACCACACATCAGATATTACCTCTTTCTTTGTGTTGTATGTGGCCTACCTTCTCTGTCACATACCTTTAGAACTATAAAATATTTATAACGGATCATCTAGATTATTTCACTTTATTCAAGAAAGGTGATCATTTGCCTTTGGAAAAAAATGTCACTTAGCCTAAAGAATCTTAAAAACAATTCTTATTTTAAAGGTAAAATATTTTATTTGAAGCAATCTTATAGTAAATCACTTGCTCTAGATAATTGTCTTTTGGTTCCATAAAGTATTGCCAAATTCTACTGTTAATAAATCAGAAAACTGAAGATAATGCCATTTTATAAGGACAAATTTTACAGCCAAAGACTCATTTGTAACGATATCAGACTTTAGAAAATCAGTACTTACCTTTTCACTTTCTGTGTCTAAGGCAGAAGTGGCTTCATCTAGTAGCAAGATTTTAGGATCTCGTACAATGGCCCGAGCAATAGCAATGCGTTGTTTCTCCCCTCGAGAGAGTTGAGACCCCTGGGACCCAACGTTAGTTTCATATTTCTGAAAGAAGTATGGGAAGTTTGAGAAATAGAAACAGTTATTGCTCCTGTGCTGTACAGAACTCATGTCAAGTTCTCCTCTGTAATTTAAATTATTTATTTGTTGAACTAGGGAATAGTGAGTGAATCCTCCTAGAGGATGAAGGATGTCAAATCCACTTAGGAATATAAGAAAAACATGGAATTTGTGACCTTTGATGTGGGAAGCAAGGGGACTTTATTCCTCATGTCTGCATTTCTTTTAGGTTTATATTTTCAATCTCCTCCCTGTGTCCAGGTAGGAGCCCATATATGAGATCCTCCTTGATTTGAGACTGTCTGATTCTACACTCTTATCTGGAAAAATCCTTCCAAGATGGACTAATCTCAAGAATGGAAATGTCTTTGTGAGATCTTCTGGTCCATTTCTGTATTAGGGAGGCGACAACCTGGAACACAGGCCTTGGTTAGAAGCTCCACTCTGCTGCTTACTAGCTTGTGTTCATGAATAAATTATTTACATTTTTTTGAGCTGGCTAGTCATCTGAGGTGCAGTATTAACACTCACTTCACATATTTATTGTGAGTGTTAGATAAAATTAGGAAGAAAAAATCACTCATGCCTGGGATGGCTACATAAAAATTAGTTAACATTCACAGTGCGTTTACCATAGAGGTATTGTGCTAACTATTCTAGCAAGGTTATCATTAAATACACACAGAAACCATACCCACCCTATTTTTTTTAGATTACAAAACTTAGGCACAGGGAGGTAAGAAAATGGTGTAAGGACAAGTAACAAGCAGTGAAAGTGAAATCTGAATCCAGGTGAAAGTGAATCCGTCTCTCCTTTGAGTCCCTTGACTACTGCTCTTCCTGCCTTCCACAAGACGAGTTGTTTCCTTCCCCAGCTTCCCTTGCCTCCTGATGAAAGCTCCATCATGCCAGGTGAGACCCATGAAAATCTGCTTTGTCCTTGTGGAGACAAAGTGCTCAGAGAAGGGTACCATGGGGAAGTCTGTATGAGGACAATGTAGTAAACCAGCTCCATGCCAGCGCCTCGCCCCAAATGAGTAGGTATTCAATAAGGGTTTGTGGGATAAATGAGTCTCCCAGGAGACACACAAGCTTTGCTTTTGAACTCTGGATTCAGCAAATAGTAATTTCCATGTGCTTATAGATTGGGCTAACAGGTAAGAACCGGGCCAAGAGCCTAACACTTAGGAGACTGTGAAAAGAGCAAACAAAAAGCCCTCCACAAACACCACAAAATTTATAAACATAATCACTTATAAAGAAAAACAATTTTCCCAGGGATATTTTTAAAAAGTAAGTAGAGAAGGTAAAAGGTAAAATTTGGCCCTACAATTTGGTTTCCATGTTTTAATTTTTCTTGTGATCAAAACTAAGAGGGACTTTTGGTGGATGGGAAAATGCAGAGACAATATTGTGTGAAATCTGGACTTGGCTCTGGCAAAGTAAGAGACACCAAGGCAGGTGCAACTTACCCACCACCCATGGTACACACTGCCAAGTAATGAAATAATGATGATGGCAGTAATACCAGCGGCAGCTTTCTTTGTGTAGCTATTAAGTGTGTTTTCTTCATTTTAACGTTATTTTCTTGCATTTTGCAGATGGAATAGACAATCTCAGAAAGGATAATTGTCCCAAAGCTATGAAGCTACTAAGTGGCAAAGCTTGGATGCAAGCCCAGGTCAGCTCCAAATCTCAGGCTTTTCCCCACTATGCTAAACTAAAGCTCAATGTGCAAAATAATTCTACAAAAATAGCATCCATTGCATTGGGCAATCCAATATTTTCCAAAATTAAAGAGTATGTTGATGAAGGATATTTCTTTTGCTTAAAAAACTAAGACAGTCCGGGGCCACTGTGAGATAAATTGTGTACCCTTTGACCTTCTAGAGCCACAGTCATAATACAGATTGAATATTTCTTATCAGAAATGCTTGGAACCAGAAGTATTTCAGATTTTGGACTTTTTCAGATTTTGGAATATCTGCATATAATGAGATATCTTGGGGATAGGACTCAAGTCTAACCACAAAATTCATGTTTCTTATCTACTTTATACACATAGCCCAGAAGTAAATTCCTACAATATTTTTAATAATTTTGTGCATGAAACAAAGTTTTGACTGCATTTTGACTGTGGCCCATCATACGAGGTCAAGTATGAAATTTTCCACTTGTGGGATCATGTTGGCCCTCAAACAGTTTTGAATTTTGGAAAATTTTGGATTTGGGATTTTCAGATTAGGGATGCTCAACCTGTACACTTTGGTCGTTCTACTTCTCCCCATCCTTGTCTCCCCCAGGGAATGGCTCTGACTTCGTACTCACCTCTGGGAGTGACATGACAAAATCATGCAGCTGAGCCTGTTTTGCAGCTGCTATGACTCTTTCCACGGGAATTTCTTTGGTGTTGTCTCCATACTTGATATTGTCCATTATGCTACAGGCAAACAACACTGGTTCCTGGGAAACTATTCCAATGTTTGAGCGCAGGAACTGGATGTTTACTTTTTTGCTGTCATGCCCATCTATCATCTGCCAATAGAAGAGATGACAGGTCATTAAGTTTTCAGAATTTCAGCAGCGAGGAAAGTTCATATGCTAGCGTTAGGCGTTATGCAGGACATTTGGCTTGTTTAACAGACAGCAATCCCAAGGCTAAAATTACGGAATAAATTATGCTGCCTTTGACCTGTGGATGTAATGTCTATCAGGAGTGGCATCCATGTTAACACTAATCAGACTATAGGACTATTTATTTCCTGAACTCTGGCTCTACAGGTGAAACAAATGAGAAAGATGCTCAGGTATTCAGGTAAGAAACAACTTCCCCTTACTTTGCTGCAGCACACTCTCTACAAATATACAGGGTTGCTCTATTTTGAGACTCATGAGTTACGGAAAGGATTTTTGTCTGGGAAGCTTTTGGGCAATATAAGGATCAAACCTGTTTTCTTGATTTTACTAACGCCATTCTCTGAATAACTGAGGTAATAAAACCAAGTAAAAAAGGAATACATTTATTCACTTAGTCAATCAACAAACATATATTTGAATCACCTGCCACAAAGCACCATCCTAAGCAGACTATGTCTGCTACGTAAAGAAAATATTATCTCTGTTTCCTTGGAACTCACAGTCTAGTTAGGCAGTGAAGTACAGGTACTTGAATATCTACAACATGAGCTGGTTCACAAAAAAGTCCTAGAATATTAAAGGCACAGTATGCCTAACGTACTACTGTAAAGTATTTGGCCCTATTATTTCAGAAAAAATGGTGATAAATGGTATGAACAGATTATATTTAAGATAATTTCTAAGTAATGGAAAAAGCAAACACTATTAGAAAAAGTATAAAGCATTTCTCAATAACAATTAGCCCTGGCTTTGCTTTATGCAAGGAAATCTTTAGTTGCCTCTTTCAAGTTTTTCTCAGCATGTCTTTTCATAATGTTATCTGTCCTCATTACACTAAAGATTATACTATTCAGGGAAGTCAGAAAGGCCACTTTCAAAATATTAGCATTCAACAGTGAATCAAGTATGGAGCAAAATAAAACTTTTTCAGACCTATATCTATGAACGATTTCTTAGAAAATTACTTGTGGATGAGCTCCAACAAAGGGGGGTGAAAACTATGAAAAGGGCATTTATGGGAACTATGAAATAATGCAAGGAATCCTAATCCAAGGAATCCTAATCCTAGGAAATATCACAGGGAACTCACAGGACGACAACTATTCAACAGGCAAAGGTTGCAAGTGACAGAAATGAGGGAATAGATGGCCTGAGAGGGACATTGGAAGAACACAAAGGTTTTCATAAAGACAAAGAATACAAGAAAAAAAGAAACCTTTCAGAAAAACAATCAAGAAAAAATATAACACAAATGTAACTCATTATTTGACTAAGGGATGAACAATATTTACATAATCATTTAAAAAGCTGTCAATTGGTTTTCAACTTTTAGAATCAACTTAGAGTGAAAGCAGGAAAGATAATGTTGTAAACAGAATGTGCTCTGAATTCTTGATAATAGTGCAGTTAGAACTTAAGAGGTAAAAGAAGGGAGTAAGAGGTGAAAATAAAGGTAGGATTGCTAACATTTTTATTTTAGAAAGCGAGAATTCAAGAGGAACTATCTACAGGTGGTGGAAGAGCAACGGAAGCAGATCAGAAGTTTACAGATTTATAAATAGAAGGTCTAAAAAATGATATAACTACATTGGGAGGAGGTAGGAAAAAGGAGGGGGTGGTGAGGGTAAGTAGATTTTTATCTCTTGAGAATAAATCACAGAGAGTCTAAATTTGTTAAATCATGAAACAGCAGGAGCACATTATTTAAAGACATAAAAGTAATCATCAGCAGATCAAAAACATCAAGTGGTCAAAGATAGTTGCCTTTGGGCAGAGAAATGTGGAGTGGGAGTGTAAGCATAAAGCAGGGGGGCAACTTTTCATTATAAATGTTTGTTATTTGATTTTGTGACCTTATGTATATATTACTTTTAAAGAAAGAAAAAAAGGACAGAAAAGAGAAAGAAATGTTATGAAAAATAAATAACAAAGCTATTCACCAAAATTTCAAATATCTTTGCCAAAGATTTACGGTACATGGCTCTCAATCTGAGTTCCTTGCCTTATTTAGATTTCAGCTTCTTGAACAAGGATTGTCTTAGATCTTTTCATGCTAAATCTCCTTTCTTGCTCATTTATCATTATTTCCCTTATCACTCTACTTTTTTCATTCCTGGTCATTAGTTTTCTGATTAGTCTGCACTTTCTGCTCCATTTACGGGTAAATGAATGCTTCTATTAAATACACTCATCTCCAGCTTTGCAGTGTGCCCAGTTTTCTTTGCCTAACTGGTCAGCAGGCCATCTGGAACTGGGGAAAATCTGACATTAGAAATTGTGAGGGAGAATAAGGCGAAGCAGCAAATGACTGGGACTGGAAAATATGCATGGGGTAATGCCTAAGGCAAGCATTTTACAGTGAGTCTGGCAAAGCAAAAACTTGAAGCCAAAACCTTGGAAATAGTCTGCAGAAGGCAAAATTCTCAAAAAGGTTGTGTGGCTTACCACTTTTCCTTGATCAGGATCATAGAAACGTTCCAACAGCTGAATGCTGGTGCTTTTGCCACATCCACTGCTCCCAACAAATGCCAGTGTCTGCCCTGGACTAATCGACACTGAGAGACCATTCAGAACTTGCGTGTCAGGTCGAGAAGGATATGTAAATTTACAATCAACAAAATCAATCTTCCCCTGGAAGTTGTTCTGTGGATGGGAGGATCAAAATTAGAGATGCTCTTACTGGAGCCTAGAATATTGAAAACACACCTAAATCTTGAGTTTAAAATCCCTACTTGAGATACCTTCAAACCACGCTGCCAAAATGCAAAGTATAGAGACAGTAACTTAATAAAAGGACATTCCATTTTCTATTCTGAAAGATGTAGTATAAAGAAAGGCTTGGGCAACAAAATTAAAGACATTTGACTCCCCCATTCCCAGTCTAACCTAAGGGAATTTTCTTGCCATCCATTCCTGACATTCTGAATAGAAGAGAACAGCTGGAAGATATTACATCACAGAAGCCAGTAACTGTCCAAACCCTATAGCTTTGTTCCCCCAAAGACTAAAAATAATGTTACACTTAAAACGACCTAGAAAGAAAGTTACCTGAGGTCTGTACTGCAAAGGTGAATATTTTCTATTGTACTTTGGTGTGCTTAAAACTCTCTAACCTATAAACTCTAGAAATGGATAGACATTTAACAGAACACACAGAAACTTTACATTTACTGAACTGAAGGAGAAATTTTACAAATTTAGAAAGATAACGAATTTAGCTTAGCTTTACTAGTGTTTAGGTTTGCTTTGCTTTCTGGAACATACTAAAATTTTCAAAAATAGGTAGAGAAGATTTAAAAATACATATCTATCAATTAGAAGAAGATATTTTGTCAAGATTGAATTAATTTTCTGGACATCCACATAAGCTAAAACTTGAATCAAGATGAACATGAATTAAATCAACGTTATTGGACAGGAAGAATTGATTTTTCTACATTCCGTATCAGAACATCAATAGAAAATACAGTGGTTAGGCAGATCTCAGAGGACAACTGGCTTCATTCATTCAGGAACTAAGTGTATTTTATATTACACAGAATTTAGCATTCATTGAAAGTCATCGCCTTGTTCAAATGCCAGCTTTAGGAATAATTTTTGATGCTAATTTACTTTATTCCTGTGTAGTTATAAATCTACTTTGTGTCCACTCCGAGTACGTATGAATCAACCCATACACAGCAGGAATTTAGAAGCCAAGTGGTATTGATGGCCATCCCTAATGGCTGTCCTGCACACACACACACACACACACACACACACGCACAACCTTACCCCTCATCAATACTTACACATTTTATTTATGTATTTTATTAGACTTTAACTTCTGGGGTAGATGTGCAGAATATGCAGGTTTGTTACATAGGTATACATGTGCCATGGTGGTTTGCTGCACCCATCAACCTGTCATGTACATTAGGTATTTTTCCTAATGCTATCCCTCCCCTACCCCCAGCCATCCCCTGACAGGCCCCAGTGTGTGATGTTCCCTGCTCTGTGTCCATGTGTTCTCATTGTTCAACTCCCACTTACGAGTGAGAACATGCGGTGTTTGGTTTTCTGTTCTTGTGTTAGTTTGCTGAGAATTACGGTTTCCAGCTTCATCCCTATCCCTGCAAAGGACATGAACTTATCCCTTTTTATGGCTGCATAGTATTCCAACACTTACCCATTTTTCTCCTGCACTACTGTATACACTGATTGGGGGTTGTCGGTCCAGCAGTTCAAAAAAGCGTGCAGCTGATATTTTAGCTTTTGCATAACTTGGGGTGTAAGAGAAGGTTCTTCCAAGAGCTGTCGCACTCAGTACAACTGCAGAGATCACCCTGTAACCAGACAGACACACAGGCAGAGAGCAGGGAGGAGTAGTTGGTGTGATGACCTGAGGGCAGAAGTTTGGGGATCTAGCCCTGGTTCTGCTAGGAAAGGACCAAATATCCTTAAGCAAGTCACTTTAGATTTAGATTTGTCTGGGAATGAAGAGGGTGGTGTTTAAGAGATTAGCAGTTTCCAACTGTGTTCTGTGAAAAAGGGGTAAGAAGAGGACTGAATGAGCATGAAGGAGAGAGCTCAGACCTCCAAACCTTTATTTGACCACAATAGCTTCTTTTAAGAAAATTGTTGGAGGGGGAAAAAGACTTCTGAAGGTTTTTTTTTTTTTTTTTTTTTTTTAAAGAAAAAGCAGGCTTGAAAGATCACCAGATTGAGTTGATTTTTCTAGAATTGTAACAGTTTTTTGAACCTATAATAGATATGTAAAAGATAATGATTGATGATGTAAGCTTCAATTCTGTACCAGGTATGTATATAAGTTATGCTTCAGAGAGCAAGACAGATGAAATTGCCTGTCTCCTTCTTCTTGTGTTAGCCTCTAACTATATTCAACATGTACTTAATTAATGAGAGTGAGTGAATGAATGAATGAATGATAAATATAATGAGAGATAACTTTGTTGCTGTACAGACTGTGATGTGAGTAGTAGCCCCCAAAGCTGTTCACCTGCACTGTCATGCACAGAGGGTCTGCCTGGGATGGGGATAGGGATAAGGGATGTGTCTTTGTGTGTCACACTGCTCAGTTCATAAGCAGGAATTGTTTTAGGCCAGAATTGCAAATCCAAACATCTCCAGGAGCCCAATTTAAAGCCTAAGGGAATGAAAAGCACTTGAAATGAAATGGAAAATGGTGGAAGATGACCTTCCAATTTTTAAAGTGAAGCCTGAAATTCAGTTTTCCGTAGTCCCAGAATTTTTTTTTTTTTTTTTTTTTTTTTGAGATGGAGTCTTACCCTGTCACCCTGGCTGGAGTGCAGTGGCATGATCTCAGCTCACTGCAGCCTCCGCCTCCTGGGTTCAAGCGATTCTCCTGCCTCAGCCTCCCGAGTAGCTGGGATTACAGGTACACACCACGACACCCGGCTATTTTTTTGTATTTTTTGTAGAGACGGGATTTCGCCATGTTGGCCAGGCAAGTCTCAAACTCCTGACCTCAAGTGATCCACCCACCTTGGCCTCCCAAAGTGCTGAGATTACAGGCGTGAGCCACCGCACCCAGCCTGTAGCCCCAGATTTTTACACGTTGGCAAAAAATTATTCTAAAACCTTAATATAAACTAAATAAAAATAACCCAATGGTTTGCGTTTTTTTCTAATTTAGATTAGTAGCTTTAAATATCAAAGATTTAGAAAAGAGAGACTTTCCTGGCTGGGTGGGTGTAGTGGAGCGGGAGAGAAGTGCTGAAAGAGACACCAGGTGAGAAGGCGGGACTCATGGCTAGAGGAGGAAACCCAAGAACAGATTCCTATAGGACCACTTTTCCCTGCCCTCCAAACCTTTCTCAGACCATCTCCACCTTTATACCCGGCCCTCTCCCCCACCCATATACATGTGTACCTCATTCCCCAGTACGCTGACTCCCTTAGGCTTTCACCTCTGGAAATGTGAGAAATTGGACTCAAAGCTAATCTTATTAGAAAAGCAGGCTTTGGCTATACGAATGGAACATCATTTACCTGTATGGCCTATGCTGTCTCTGCCTAGGAGCAGTCAGCTGGGAACATGCCCTCTTTGCAAGAGAGGAGTTCACATAAAACAGTTCTTTATGAACCATCTTAGCCAAGGCCTCTAGATTTTCTCAGCATTAACATCTGTGGCAGATAGTTTATAAACAATGATCATATTAATTCACACTATCATGCATCCCTTTGCAACATGACTTTTTTACTCCTCTCATCAAAAAGTGGATTCTATTTTTTTCTATTCCTTAAACCTGGGCGTGATGGTATGACTTTCTTTGGCCAAACAGAAAATTAGAAAGTCTCTTTGCATGGAGAGACTTGAAAAGTACTTGCACAGTGGGGCTTGCCCTCTTTTGTGGCACTTGGAACTCTGAGGCCATAATATGAAGAAAAGAAGCTCATCTGCTTGACAGGCCATGTGGAGACAGAAGAATACACAGAAGCCTGACTGAATCAGCCCAGGTCAGAAGAACCACCCTGACGACCCACAGAATCTTGAAAAATAATTAATCCCACCTATTGTAAGACACCAAGCTTGGGACTGTTTGTTAAGCAGCAAAAAAGCTAACTGACAGAACCAGGCTATTCCTTCCTTGTGTGTTGATCTTTTCTCACCTTGGCTGGATATTCCTCACCTGAACACGTAGCTGAAATGGAGCCCCTCATTGGGGATTAAGTAACCTCCATATCTGTAGGAAGCAGAATTCGCAACAAACAGGATGCACTGGGAAAAGGCAAAGCAGAATCCATAAACGTTGGCTTTCTGAATGGCTGTCTTGAGGGGCTTCTCCAGCTCAGTCTCAAGTGTTTCAATGAACCGCCTCTCCTTTCCAATTCCAGCCACAGTGCGGATGTTACTGAGGGCTTCGTTTGTAATCTGAAGATCGAGAAAGAGTCTTAGGAATACAAGGGCAGAAATAACTCCTTTCATGACATTTCAATGGCTGCGTGGATTAGATGGTGCAAATGGCAGAATGTGGTACAAATCAGAGAATGCATCATCTGGGAATACAAAGAAGTGGCTGGAGATCAACCCAACTGGACCACGAGACAATTTTTCAGTTAAATTCAAGTTTCCCTTAATTCTAACATGGCATGGCTTTGTTGCCTCCACTTGTGGTGGAAGAAAGAAGGAAAAATAAAGGTACACAGTTATCCTTGAAAGCTTTTTAGCTTCTTCGTTAATTCATTTGAAATGTATAAAATGGTATCTTTAAACATCTTCTGAGACAAAAGATTAATAATATACATTTAAAATATTAGATTATATTTTCTTAAAAAATCAATCTGGCCAAATATTATATAACTTAAATTAGTTTTAGCAGTAAACAAAATTAATTAAATTTATTTGCAAATAATGTTTTAGGAAAAATGAGTATTTATACCTCTAGTGGTAAAACAATACTTTTTTTTCCATAGCATTAAAAAATGTTTAAGTTGTATATATTTAGGGGGTATGAGTGCAGATTTCTTGCAGGCATATATTGTATAGTGGTGATATCTGGGCTTTTAGTGTACCCATCACCCGAATAATTAATTTCATATACAATAGGTCATTTTTCAACCCTCACTGCCTCCCGCCCTCCCTCCTTTTGTGGTCTTTAATGTCCACATTAAAGATGTAGACATCTTCCACATCTTTATGTCCATCCATACCCACTAACATAACTTGAAATGAGTAGGAAATGTATCTTTTAGTCTATATTATGAATTTGTATTTGTTTTAACCCACACTCTAGGGCAAGTAATCACTGTTTCTGAATTAGGGTCTTACCCTAAAAAGGCAAAAAGGTAGGCCCCTTTGTTCCATTAACATATGAAGTCCTTTTGGCTTCTGCCTACTTGAACAGAGTTCACGTTCCCTTTTTTAAAAGAGACAGAACCTAAGTTATTGTGAATTTGTTAAAAGAGTGTGTATATGTATGTGTGATTTCTTTCTTTTTTCTTTTCTTCCTTCTTCACTCCCTTCCTTCCTTCCTTCTTTCCTTTCCTTTTCTCTTTTTTCTTTCTTTTCATTTCTTTTCTTTCTTTCGTTCTTTTGTTCTTTCCCTTCCTCCCTTCCTTCCTTTCTTTTTTTTTTTTTTGATGGAGTTTTGTTCTTGTCACCTAGGCTGGAGTACAGTGGCGTGATCTTGGCTCACTGCAGCCTCCATCTCCTGGGTTCAAGTGATTCTCCTGCCTCAGCCTCCCGAGTAGCTGGGATTACAGGCACCTGCCACCATGCCCAGATAATTTTTGTCTTTTTAGTAGAGATGGGGTTTCACCATGTGGACCAGACTGGTCCTGAACACCTGACCTCAGGTGATCTGCCTACCTCGGCCTCTCAAAGTGTTGTAATTACAGGCATGAGCCACTGGCCTCCCAAAGTGTTGGGATTACAGGCGTGAGCCGCTGGTCTCCCAAAGTGTTGGGATTACAGGTGTGAGCCACCGCCCCCGGCCTGTGTGATTTCTTATACTTGAGAAGTGTTTATGCCACCATCCCTCATTTACCCCCAAGGACAAGATATTAATTAGAACACACTTTAAAATGTGTAGCTAAAACCTAAGTGTATCCAAAACCTAAACTGCAGCTCATAATTCTAGTTGGGAAAGACACTTGGCCCAAGCCTGGGGGACACTACGGTGTGAAGAGAAAAGGCGTATGCCATTAAAACCATCATAGCTCCTCTATGTATGGAAAGCATGGCTCAGGGAAACCATTAGATTGCAAAAGCCTCACAGCCAGAAAACTGAACTATCTACCCCTGCAAGTGAGAGTGTACCAAATTGGAATGTGGAACGAATCACTATGCGAGAGGAAATTGAACAGGCAATCCTCTGTTCACCCCACTATTTCTCCACGCCGGCTCAAACTCAGAGCCTTGGAGCCTTATTGCCTCAGTCTTTGGGCCAAATATGCATGGAAAGGGTGGTGGAAGGTTCTTAAGTGTGCCTGTCTGTGGGCTGACAGCTTCCTTAAGTCTCTTCCTACTATTTGTTTTTAACAATTTGTCTGATAGACACTCAACCATGAGGAATGGGAAAATTAGATGTGCAAGATTACCTGTCCCACCATCTCCAGGGCCCGCTTATCTCGAGAGGCAAATCCTGTCAACATCCTGGTCTGTGTGGCTCCTGATAAAGCCAAGAAGGGGAAGAAGCACAAGATGACCAGGCTCAGCTTCCAGCTAAAGTAGAAGGCAATGATCATGGCCACAGTGACGTTAGTGAAGGAATTGACCATCATCCCAATCTGAGAGCCGGCAGCCTGCAAACCAAAAAGCAATCAACCCATCTCAGACACACAGTCTCTTTTACCAACTACCATTATACAAAAAGGTCAGATCTTTTATAAAATTGCGATAAAATATATATAACAATATATATCATTTTAATCATTCTTAAGTGTACAATTCAGTGGCATTTCACAATGTTGTGTAACCATCACGCATCTATACCTAAAGCTTTAAAAATCATGCCCAACAAAACTCTATATCCATTAAACAATAACCTCCCTTTCTTCTCTCTCCCTCAAGCTCTTGGTGACTTCTATTCTAACTCTCTGTCTGTGTAAATTTGCCTACCCTAGGTACTTCTAGAAGTAGAATTATACAATATTTTTCCTTGTGTATCTGGCTTATTTTGCTAAGCATAATGTTTTCAAGCTTCAGCCATGTTGTAGCAGGTATAAAAATTTCATTCCTTGTTATTTTTATTTTTTGTTTATTTTATTTATTTTGGGACAAGGTCTCTGTCACCCAGGCTGGAGGACAGTGTCATATTATGGCTCACTGTAGCCTTGACTTCCTGGGCTCAAGCACCCCTCCTGTCCCAGCATCCTAAGTAGCTGGGACCACAGATGCATGCCACTACACGTGCTAATTTTTTAATCTTAGTAGAGATGAGGTCTCACTATGTTGCCCAGGCTGGTTTTAAACTTAAGCTCAAGTGATCCTCCCACCTTCGCCTCCCATAGTGTTAGGACTGCAGGCATGAGCCACCACACCTAGCTTCATTCCCTTTTAAAACTGAATATTCCATTGTATGCATATATCACGTTTTGTTTATCCATTCATCCATTGATGGACACTGGGGTTATTTCCAACTTTTGGCTATTGTGAATAATGCTGCTATGAACATTGGTGTATAAGCACCTTTCAAGTCCCTGCTTTCAATTCTTTTGGATATAGACCTAGGAGTGGAATTGCTGGGTCATATGGTAGTCCTCTGTTCAAAAAGTTTATTTTTTTTAAATGATTAAGTTCTTTTAAATGATGAGCACCCATAATGTATCTGAAGGCTGAATTAATTAAAAGGTTCTTTATTCATAGCTTATCCAAAGTTCATTATTGACTAATCTCATTTTATGAGTGTCAGTGCAAGAGCAGTCTGTCTGAGATTAATGCAGCCCTAAACACAGGCTACACATGTGTCAGGTACTGATGCATTTGGCTTGTTTGACGATATCCAGTCATGGGGCTTGAGGTAATATTACTTATTCAATGAAGATTAATGCTTGCTCTATAATTATGTTTTTGAAGTTGATACAAGACTGTTGCAAGATACCACCTTGATTCTCATTGAACTTAGTCTGCTCATTGGTACAAAGTTACATGCTGCTGTAATACACAGCTATGTAGTCAATGCAGATGGACAAAATGGATTCAGTCCCAATGTAGATGGATAATGGACCACTGTGGTAATTATATCTTACTAATCAGAGTATCCAGTGGTTCCAAATCTTCGTTTCAGTTGCAGCTAGGCAGGTATGACCCAAGCTTGGTATACTCTGCAGAAAATACTAGGGTGAGGAAAATTACATCACTTCTTTTTAAAATTGTAGAAACACATTATTATTTTAGACAAAAAAATGTAAAACAACCAAAGGTAAGGTTTTAGTCACCATTAGATGCTAAGGCAGTGTTATTCAGGAATAATTTGCATCTTTATATTGAATTGAAGACACAAATGGAATATAAAATTGTGTCCCAAAGCAGGATTCCCATGTGTTAGTGCCAACTTCCTTGGAGACTAACAGGCTAAATCAAGAATTTCTCATTTGTACACCCATGTTCATAGCAGCATTATTCACAATAGCCGAACAACCTGAATGTCCACTGACAGATGAATGAATAATGAAAACATGATATATCCATAAAATAAACATCCATAAAAATATAGCTCTGATACATACTACAGTATAAACTTCAAAAACATCACATTACATGAAATAAACCAGACATAAAAGGATAAATTCATATGATTCCACTTAGATGAGGAACATAGAGTAGTCAGATTCATAGACACAGAAAGTAGAATGGTGGTGGCCAGGGCTGAGGGGAGGGAGAGCAGGATGGGGAGTTACTGCTTCAAGGGTACAGAATTTCTGTTTGGAACGGTAAAACATTTCTAGAGATGAATAGTGGTGATGCTTGCACAACAATGTAAATGTACTTAATGCCACTCAGCTGTACATTTAAAGATAGTTAAAGTAGTAAATTTTATGTTACAAATGTTTTACTGCAATTTTTTTAAAAAAAGAATTTTTGGTTGGCAAGGACTGTCAGGCATTACCGAGTGCTTGAAAAGCAACTTTGCAGTTCTTTGGGATGTCCTTGCTTCCTTTTACATTTTATTCAATTGGTATTTTTAGAAAATTAAAAATAATACAGCCTAAGACACAAACAAAACATACATATTTAACAATATATACATATATATTTATTTTTTTCTTTACAAAAAGGACTCATACTCTACATATTACTTTGTACTTTGACTTTTTTTCACTTATCGATGTTACTTAACTATCCTTCCAGATCAATATACAGGAACACTTTAAAAAATAGCTGTGTAATATTCCTTAGAATAAATGTATCATAATCGATTCAGCTATTTTCCTGTTAGTGGATATTTGGGTAGTTTCCAGGGAATTTTATTAATTTTTTGGTTAATATAAAAAATGACAAATGTCCTTGAACACACATGCTTACACAATAGGAGGGAATTCACTCACGAGAATTCTGGTCAAAGAGTATATAATTAAAAAAAAAAAGAATTTCTGGTTGGCAAGGACTGTCAGGCATTACAGAATACTTGAAAAGCAACTCTAAAGTTTTTTGGGGGGATATCATTATTTACTATTATTCTCCAAAACATTTGCTTACTATTATTTGCTATTACTCTCCAAAAAACATTGAAAAACTTTGTACATTATATGAGAGTGTCAGTTATTCCCCATCCTCATGAGTATTATTCATGATGGTTTCAGGAACACTACACATAATATGGTTATATGAGGGATATTACTATTCATTATAAATGTTTTTCTAGTTTATCATTTGTTTATATAAAAGTTTTGAGTTTATGAAGTCCAACATGTCTACTTTGTAGTTTTGAGTTTTTGTCTTGCTTGAGAGGATCCCCTCTACTACCACTCTTATTTCTCAATGAGCTCTAGCTAATATAATAAGAAAATAAAATAATATGAGTATAAACATGAAAAAAGAAAAAAGAGATAAAATGATCTTTTTTGCATTTTTTGCTTTGCGGTTATTGTGACTTTTACTAATTGAAGGCTCGTGGCAACCCTGCATATGCAGAGCAATTCTATTGGTGCCGTTTTTCCAATGATATGTGCTCGCTTTATGTTTCTGCATCACATTTTGGTAATTCTCACAATATTCAAACTTTTTCATTATCATATCTGTTATGGCGACCTGTAATCAGTGATCTTTGGCATTATCGTTGTATTCGTGTTAGAGCACACCATGAACCACGCCCAAATAAGACTGAAAACTTATTCAATAAATGTGTTTGTTCTGACTGCTCCACTGACTGGCCATTCTCTGTCTCTCTGTCTCTCTGTCTCTCTCTCTCTCTCTCTCTCTCTCTCTCTCTCCTCAGACCTCCCTATTATCTGAGACACAATAATATTGAAATTAGGCCAATTAATAACACTACCTTGGCCTCTAAGTGTTCAAGTGAAATAAAGAGTCACACATCTCTCACTTTAAATCAAAAGCTAGAAATGACTAAGCTCAGTGATGAAGGTGTGTCGAAGGCTGAGACAGCCTAAAAGTTAGGCCTCATGCGCTGAACAGGTAGTCAAGCTGTGAATGCAAAAAAAAAAAAAAAAACAAACAAAAAAAAGTTCTTGAAGGAAATTAAAAGTGCTATTCCAGCGAACACACAAATAATAAGCAAGTGAAGTGAACCAGATTTATTGCTGACATGAAGAAAGTTTGAGTGGTTTGGAGACAAGATCAAACCCACTACAACATTCCCTTAAGCCAAACCTAATTCAGAACAAGGTCCTAACTCTCTTCAATTTTAGTAAGGCTGAGAGAAGTGAGGAACCTTCGGGACAAAAGTTGGTTCATGAGGTTTAAGGAAAAAAGCATCTCTACGATGTAAAAGTGCAAGGTGAAGCAGCAGTGCTAATGTAGAAGCTGCCACAAGTTCTCCAGAAGATCTAGCTAAGGTCATTGATGAAAGTGGCAATACCAAATAACAGATTTTCCATGTTGACAAAACAGCTTTCTATTGGAGGAAGATGCCATCTAGGACATTCATATCTAGAAAGGAAAAGTCAATGCCTGACTTCGAACTTACAAAAAACAGGCTGACTCTCTTGTTAGGGGTTAATGCAGATGATGACTTTAAGTTGAAACTTACCATTCCAAAAATTCTAGGCCCCTAAGAGGTATGCTAAATCTACTCTGCCTATGCTTTATAAATAGAATAATAAAGGCTGGATGACAGCACATCTGTTGAAAACACAGTTTTTTGAATATTTTAAGCTATTGTTGACAACTACTGCTCAGGAAAATATATAGCTTTCAAAAATATTAGTGCTCATTGACAATGCACCCAGTCACCCAAGTGCTCTGATGGAGATGTACAAGGAGATGAATGTTGTTATGCCTGTTAACCCAACATGAATTCTGCAGCCCATGGGTCAGTGAGTAATTTTCACTTTGAAGACTTTTTATTTAAGAAGTAACATTTTACAAGGCTACATCTGCCATAGTGATTCCTCTGAGGGAACTGGGCAAAGTAAATTGAAAACCTTCTAGAAAGGATTCACCATTCTAGATGCCATTAAACACATTTGTGATTCATGGGAGGAGCTCAGAATATCCACATAAATAGGTGCTTGAAAGAAGTTGATTCCAACCCTCACGGATGACTTTGACGGTTCAAGACTTCAGAGGGAGTAACTGCAGATGTCATGAAAATAGCAAGATAACTAGAATTAGACGTGGAGTCTGAAGATGTGCTGCATTAAATTGCTGCAATTTCATGATAAAATTTGAATGGATAAGCAGTTGCTTCTTATGGATGAGCAAAGTGGTTTCTTGAGATGAAATCCACTCCTGGTGAAAATGCTATGAACATTATTGAAATGATTATAAAGGAGTTAGAATATTACATAAACTTAGTTGATAAAGTAGCAGCAGGGTTTAAGAGAACTCAATCCAATTTTGAAAGACATTCTACTGTGGGTAAAATACTATCAATCAGCATTACATGCTACAAATAAATCTTTCATGAAAGGAAGAGTCAATTGATGAGGCAAACGTCACAGTTGTCTTATAAGATATTGCCACTCTAACCTTCAGCAACCACCACCATGATCAGTCAGTTGCTGTTAATAAATTAAGATATGTACATTGTTTATTTTTAGACATAATGCTATTGCATAGTTAGTAGAATACGGTATAGTGTAAAACATAACTTTTATATGTACTAGGAAGCCAAAAATTAGTGTGACATGCTTTATTGCAATATTCTCTTTATTGTGGTGGTCTGAAACCAAACCTGTAATATCTCAGAACTATATCTGGCATTTTATTATATATCTAGAAAACCCAGTAGACTATATTAAATTTCTAAAATTAAAACTTACAAGAGAGCATGGAAAGTCCTTAAGATAAGTATACAAAAACTAATAGCTTTCATCTCAACTCATTTACAGATATAATTGAGAAAAACGTCTCATTCAAAATAGTGGAAAAAATACATGAGAAAAAGTGAGCAAGATAGTGGGACATATTAATGTAACTGTGAATCTTGGTAAAAACTAAAGTCTTATTTGTATGTCTCTCAGGAAAATTTAGTACTCCCACAATAGCAATCCTACTGTGTATGTATGTGTGTATATGAATTTGACCAGAATAAAAACAAATTTTTAAGAAGAAATTAAAATGAGTGTAAAGTACATTAAAATAATTAACATCCAGGAATAGATAAGAGAATTTTGAAGAGGAAAAATTAGTATGCAGGGATTTGCCTTACCAGATACTAAAATGTATCAAGTTATAAGAATTAAAACAATGAGTACAAAAAAAAAAAAGAAATAATGAATAAGACATACTATTTGATAGCACAATAGAATGACTATAGTAAATAACTTAATTATACATTTAAAAATAAGAGTGTAATTGGATTGTTTGTAACACAAAGGATAAGTGCTTGAGGGAATGGATACCCCATTCTTCATAATCACTTGTTTCATGTTGCATGCTTGTATCAAAACCTCTCAGGTACCCCATAAATACATACACCTACTTGGTATCTATCTACAAAAATTCAAAAAAAATTATGAATTAAAACAATAAGTTTTTAAATAGAATAAGTCAAATTGATCAATTCAGACTAGAGTATCTCCAAATAGTTCTAAGTATATATGGAAAGTTAATATTCACAATTGGAGGAAACATTTCAAACCAGTGGAAAACGTAATCTATATTTAAAAAATATTTTTGGAATATTTTCTATCCAGCTTCAAGAAAACAAAGCCAAATCTACCTCACACCAATCTTAAGATAAATTTGACCTGGGCTAGCAATCTTATTTTTTAAAAAACAACAAAAGTATTAGAAAAATTCTGAGAAAATCCTCTTTTTAAAAAGATAAGTGTAAGATAATTAGATGCTACTCTCTGAATTCTAGTGATAGTAAATAACCTTCAAAAGTTCCTTGCAGATTGAAGGACACGAAAATAGAAGAGATAAGATTATGACTTATTTATTTAGCCTAAATTTAAGAGTAAGGGGAGTAGACTACAATACTCCAATGATGAGAGTGAAATTGGAACAAACCTTCTTTAAGCAGTTACGCAATACATATCAAAATCTTCCAAAATGATTATACATCGATTCAGTGATTATATTTTGAGAACTAAGAAAATAATCAAGGATGTGGCAAGCTCAATGTAAAATGATATAAATTGCTTATAAGGAGGAAAAAACCTGGGGGAAAAACGTAACTAGAGAATCCTTTAAGACAGGACAGTAGATGAAAATGAAGTATTGTGCATTAATTAAAATCTATTGTAGAAGAATAATGACGAAAACATGTTCACCTTAGATTATTTTACAGAAAGAAAGACTGCAACACGTATGTAGAGTGTAACCCTAAGTCTATGGGAAACACATGTGCTTACAGAAAAAGCCTAGATGAATTGAAAGTGAACTATTTATAGGGATTTCCCCCTGAGTAAAAGGATTCCACGATCCACTGAAATTGTCCCATATAATTTTTGGTATTTTTGGTTAAACTGTCTAGGAGTTGAGACATGCTACAGTACTATCAATCCAGTGAGTTTTTTTCTTCCAAGAGCCTCACAGACCATAGTTCAGTTTTAAAATTGTACTTAAAATTTTTTTTCCTTTGTTTTTGTTTTTAAAAAAATTTATTAACATATTATTTCTTTTTTAAAAATAATTTTAAGTTCTGGGTTTAAAAAAAAAAATTTCATAGAAAGTGGGTAGAGATGTTGGAAGGGAAATTTGGCTCTCTTCACTTTAATCCAAACACCTGGTTTTATAAAAGTCTAGCCTCATCATGTGTGTAAGCCCTTTGAACAAGGCTGTGGGTTTTGGGGTTTACACACCACAGCTCTGCCTACCTTAATCAGAAAGTCAGCTCTTTGATACCTTCAAGATTCTAGATAAAAACCATTTCTTTCCCTCAGTTTCCTGACTGCGCTCCTGCTGAGGCTGCCCAGGACAGCTTCTCTGTTCATAGGGCTAAACCACACTCTGGGGTCCTGTGTGAGTAAGGAGACTTTTGCCCTGTTCCCCCACCCTCTGGGGGGTGGTATTGAATCTTGTTGAAGCTGAGCCTCTGGGCCTGAAAACAATCTCAGAAATGAGTCTCAGGAAAGCTAGACTCAGAGGAAATCCAAAACCCTGACAGATTTTGGTGCATGCCACACACTGATTCTGGGCACTGCCTGGGAGACACTATGCTTTAGCTGCTGTTTGTCAGTGTTAGGAGCAGTGGAAAATGTGGCTTTAGGATATCCCCATCCCACTAGTCCCTATTCCATAGGAAACATGCAGGTGATGTCAGAATGCTCTAACGAAAGAATGCCAATGCAGTTAATACATTTCTGCTTCCCCTCCCATAGCTTACCCCTTGAACTTGGGAAGCATCTGTAGCAAGTCTTGTTGTCAATGCTCCAGGGCTATTTCTGAGGTCATCAAACCAGCCAATGTCTTGCCCCAACATTGCCCTGAAACCAAATTTACGTAGCCTTTTTGTTAGGAGCTCCCCAGATTTAGCGAAGGCATATCCCTAAAACATGAAGAAAGAGACTTTAGAGACATTTTAATGAGAAAAAAGGAAAAATAACTAAATCACTTACTGAAAAATAACATTTCTTACCTGTAGAAATTGGGTGAAAAGAGATACACAGCCCATTGCTACGAAAAGTAGGCACACACCATTGATCTGTGACCTTTGTTCATCTTTATCAGGAAGTGCAAAAGTCTTGGAAAGATAGTAAGCAAGGTAACTTTGTTATTATAAACAATAGAAAAATAAATATATTTACATGTTTAAAATGAATTTTTCTTACCATGTCATTATAATCTGTCCAAATTCATAAAATATACAACACCAAGAGTGAACCCTAATGTAAGCTGTGGATCTGTGATAATGATGTGTCAATGTATGCTCATTAATTGTAACAAACGTATCATTCTAGCGGGAGATGTTGATAATGGGGGAGGTTATGCATGTAGAGGGGTAGGGGGTATATGGGAAATCTCTGCATCTTCCTCTAATTTTGCTGTAAACCTAAAAGTGCTCTAAAAAATAAAGTCTTTTAAATCATGGTTCCACTTTAAACATGCTAGTAATTAAACAAAAGTCAGCTATGAATATGATGACAATGTACTACAGTCCTCTGTGGAATGGAAAACCTGGTGAATGAAAACCAATGGTGATGACTTACAGAATTTTTGTCTTGTTATTTTGCCTTTTTAGGCAATCGTGTTGGTTTTTCATTGACACAGATGAAAAGGATGATGAAATGACTTAAATCATTTAAGTAATAAAGCTGAGAAAGAAGGAAGAAAGGAAGGAAGGAAAGGAAGGAGAGAGAGAAGAAGGAAGAGAGGAAGGAAGGGAAGAAGGAGGAAAGGAAGCAAACAGGGAGGGAATGAGAGAGGTAGTCATGAAGGAAAAAGGGAAGGAAGAAAGGAAGGGAGGGAGGGAGGGAGGGAGGGAGGGAATTGAGATCTGGAAATGTTATCTGTGACAAAACTCAAAGTAGTATTAATATTTTGACCTATGTCTTTCTCAATTACTAAATGAAACAAAATATGACTTTCACTCAGGTAATTTGTCGGTTAATTAGTTTTATGGAATATACATCATTAAAAAAGAAACTATCAAAGCATTGACTGGAATTACCTTAAGAGAGAAAAAAAATTTCATTCATCTGATATTGAGGTTGTTGCCTCTAACTCACCAGAACCTGAAACATTTCCCCCACCCCCTAAAAAACTACGGCCATTGTGAGGGGGAGTTTTTAATGTATAATGCTTAGTAAACTACACTCAAACATATTCTGAATTTACAGACATTTGTTCAAGTGACTGAGGATCTTGTTGCAATAAGAAAAATGAAAGAACACAATCCAACGACATTGCCTTGTTGTGAAATGGATTTTGTGCATAACAGAACTTTTTAAATTCAGGCCAGGTGAAGGAACTGGGAAGGTCAGAAGAAGTATGCATTAGAGAGCTATACAATAGATCTTTATTCATTTTCCTGAATTAATTTGAGTCATTAAAACAGTTTCAACAAACAGTTGCTAAAAGGAAACCATTTATTCAAAAATATGTACCAAGTACCTACTATTTGCCAAATAAATCTCCTTGCGAACAATATGAACTACTCCATTAACAAATCCTTTTTTTGTAAAGCAAAAGTAACCCATTCAAATTATGGCAAATTACAAAGTGGGTAGGAGGGGTTCTAAATTAATGAAATTTTACTGTTTGTAGGATAAAGTTTCTAGGGCCTTCATGGTGCTCAATACTGGTAAAAGCGGGTTCAGAAAATAGCACAGTAATTCTTCCCAGCATAGCATGACTCGTAAGTTTACAGAGTCTAAAAAGTCAAGAATTTGAAGATAAAGATTTTTAAAATCACTACCCTGAAACCCCAAACTGCGATGCCACAATTCCCATTCCTCCTTAAGGTCACCTTTTATAATGATGATCTATAGAACCACAGATTTTCCCATTTAACTCTTACAGATGGAAAATAAAGCCCCAAACATCAAGTTGTTTGTTCAAGTTCATTAAGTTAGTGGTTATTACTGGATAAGGAGATGCCTGTTTTTTGGCTTCTGGTGCAGTGGTTTTCTTCTGGGTATGCTCTTTTAGCTTTTTGCATTACTTACCTTCTCAGTGTTTAAAAAAAGAGCATTTAGCTAATGTTAAAATTCATACAACTGTCCAATTCAAGATTGGACATCTCTCTATCCATAATCTTTTTTCACAAAATTCTGCTCCACAAGTTCTTTGTATATTCTTGTTGTTGAAATGCAACTCCATAGGGCTATCCATCCGTAGATTCCTCTGTTCCTTGACTAGCTGTAGTTTGGGCACACATCTTTGCTATTTTTGTAATGGTAAGTTTGGTTAAGGAGAAAACTAACATTCATCAACCTTTTGCTATGTACCACATGTCAAATGTGTGGATTAACGTGCTCTAACTTAAATTAGGAATTATGATTCTCAAAACAACCCCGTGAGGTAGATTTTCTTGCTCCTTATACAGACGAGGAAATTAATCAAGGATAAATCACTCACCCAAATATATGCAGATAGTGCAGAGCAGAGACCTGCTACAAATCCAGAGCTGGCTGACTCTCACGTCCATTCTTTTTTTCCCTAGCATGCTACATCCCAATTGCTGTGCTTGGAACATTGGTACATTTTCAAAGTCAAATAGACACAGGGAAAGTGAAGCAGATAAATTATGCCTTACATATATATTGAGGCTTAGCTAGATTGGCAACTGGGCTCCTAATAAGGCCCAATCATTCCCACAGTGTGGTCTCAATACACCAAATGTGCATATTGTACCCTTCAGGTATGTCAGAAGGAAAATAGAGCAATTATAAACAGACTCACAATTATACGCTGTGAGAAGAAAGCATCATGAGTTTACTAATGAACACATGATAATTATGCAAAGAGACAACCTACTTTACCAGGGAGGAAAAATAGTGGTTTGTTCAGCATCGTTCTCTTAGCAAATATAACCCTGTGAGAACAAGAACGACGAGCAGACTTTGGATTTCATCAGCTAGATGTTGCCTACTCTGGTCCTACAGCCCTTAAGTCTCTAAGTCCATCTTAAGGTTTCTGGTTGTCACCAGAAGAAACACAGAGAACATTGTCACCACCAATGACCAAGCAGGTGCTCAAGAAGGACAGCAATTATAGTTGAATCTTCTTTTTTTTTAACTTAGCCATTTCATGGACCACTGGAGCTGGAAGATATCTTAGATATCATCTTTGTAAATCCTTCATTTTACAGGAAATGGAGACCGGGAGAAGAGGTATGACATGATCCCAGGGCACACAGGATGTGGTAAGTAACTAGAAGAGCCAGTTTCAGAAGAAACATCTCCTGACAGGACAGTCAGAACTCTCCACAGCAGCTCATATGCACAGTTTGGGTGGAGTTGGGTGAGTATATTCTTTACTCTGCTTTTATAAGAGAGAAAGAAATAATCAGCAAAGAAGCTGACATTTTGGATTTCTTTTAAAAAACAGACATCCAGGACATAGGCTTGGATTCTTTCCAATCCAATCCTATTCCCTACACCTTCTACACTAACATCATTGCTCAATCCCTACACCTTTCTGATCCAACCCCATTCCCTACACCTTCTACACTAACATTATTGCCCAGTGAAATGCATTTCCCCAGCCTCTGCCTACTAGAATGCCAGCTTTGTGCAAGCAACACACAAACACACAATGATTTTCTTGTCCTCCACTCTATGCCCAACATTAGATACAATGCCTGGAAAACTGTAGGTGGTAAATATTTGCTGAATGATTGGTGGGGTTTTTTTTGTTGTTGAATATTGTCTTCCTCACAGACTGAAAACTCCACTAGGGAAAGCATCATAACTGATATGCATTCCCCAGTCCCCAGCACCGTGTCTGGGGAAGACAATCAATACAGATCTGTTGAGGGAATAAAAGATGATTCATTTTATATTTGGATATTGCACCTACTAGGAAATCAAGAAATATAAATTATTTCAAAGATTTTCAACATAAAAGGTTATGGCACCATATAACTAGAAATTCAGTTAACCACAGTTGGGTGTTTCCGATTCTCTACCTTTCTGAAATTAATGTGATGTCTTCTCTTACCACAAGGGGGCAATGTGAAAACCACAGTGGTGGCTGGGGCCCTCCTTACCCAATGGACTTGATTTTGTTTGTGGATTTATCCAGGATTTTCTGTACAGCTCATGCTTGGGGGCGGGGGGGTGGGTCATTTTTATGGTCAGGAGAGGTGACGTGAGAGAAAGAAATGGAGGAGGGAACTAAAATGTAAGCTTTTATCATGTACTAAGCTCTGACAATGTGATATGTTGGCAAATTCTATAGACTAGGATTCGGTAAACCTGGACTCTAGTCCTGGCCCCATCACCTAATGGCAGTGTCATCTTGAACAAGTTAACAGTTCTAGGTTTCCTTCCTTGTGGACCTCAAAGGATTTATGTGTGTATGTGTGTGTGAATTTCAGCTAAGAAAACGTGATCACATTTTTTTAAACTGCTTCTTTTAACTTTTAAACATTTTTGTATATTTAGGGGGTACAAGCACAGATTTCTTACATGCGTATTGAAGTCTGGGTTTTTAGTACACCCATCACCTGAATAGTGAACATTGTATCCAATAGATAATTTTTCAACCTTCATCTCCCTCTCATCCTCCCACCTTTTGGAGTCTTTAGTGTCTATTATTCCACCCTGTATGTCCATGTTTACCCATTGTTTAGCTCTCACTTACAAGTGAGAACATGTGGCATTTCATTTTCTGTTTCTGAATTATTTCACTTAGGGTAATGTCCTCCAGTTCTGTCCGTGTTGCTGCAAAAGACATGATTTTATCCTTTTTATGACTGACTAGTATTCCATGGTATACCATATTTTCTTTATCCAATCCTCTTTTGATAAAAATTTAGATTGATTCTGTGTCTTTGCTATTGTGAATAGTGTGACAATAAATATATGAGTGCAGGTATATTTTTGAAATAATGACTTCTTTTCCTTTGTATATGCCTATGTGATGGTTAATACTGAGTGACAACTTGATTGAAGAATACGAAGTATTGATCCCCTGGGTGTGTCTGTGAGGGTGTTGGCAAAGGAGATTAACATTTGAATCAGCAGACTGGAGAAGGCAGACCTACCCTTAATCTGGTAGGCACAATTTAATCAGCTCTCAGCGAATATAAAGCAAGCAGAAAAAAAAAATGTAAAGGAGGAGACTGGCCTAGGCTCCCAGCCTACATCTTTCTCTCCTGCTGGATTCTTCCTGCTCTCAAACATCGAACTCCCAAGTTCTTCAGTTTTGAGAATCAGACTGCCTCTCCTTGCTCCTCAAGCTTGCAGACAGCCTATTATGGGACCTTGTGATGATATAAGTTAATACTTAATAAACTCCTATATATATATAAAAAAAAAGATATATATCCTATTACTCCTATATATATAAAAAATAGGATACATATCCTATAAATACCTATATAGCTAAACTCCTATATATGTATATATGTATGTATGTGTGTACATACATATATATATATAAAATAGGATATATATACTATTAGATCTGTCCCTCTAGAGAACGCTGTCCCTAATACAGCCCAGTAGTGGGATTACTGGATGCAATGGTAGTTCTATTTTTAGTTCTTTGAGAAATCTCCATTCTGTTTTCCACAAAGGTTGTACTAATTTACATTCTCACCAGCAGTGTATAAGCATTCTTTTTTCTCCACATCTTTGCTAACATCTGTTGTTTTTATACTTTTTAATGATAGCTGTTCTGACTGGTGTAAAATGGTATCTCTTTGTGGTTTTAATTTACATGTCTATGATGATTAGTGATGTAGAGCATTTTTTTCATGTTTGTTGGCTTCTTGTATGTCTTCTTTTGAAAAATATCTGCTCATATCCTTCACCCACCTTTTAATGAAATTATTTGGTTGTTGCTTGAGTTGAGTTCCTTATAGATTCTGAATATTAGCTGTGTGCTGGATATAATGTTTGTAAATATTTTCTCCAATTGTATAAGTTGTTTATTCTGTTGACTGCTTCTTTTGCTGTGCAAAAGCTTTTTGGTTTAATTTAGTCCCATTTGTCTGTTTTTGTTTTAGTTGTGTTTGCTTTTGAGGACTTTGTCATAAATTCTTTGCAAATGTCCAGAAGAGTTTTTCCTAGGTTTTCTTCTAGTATTTGTATAGTTTCAGGTCTATGTTTAGGTGTTCTATCTATCTTGTGTTAAATTTGTAAATGGTGAGAGGTATGGGTCTAGTTTCTTTCTTCTGCATACTGCTGTCCAATTTTTCCAGCACCTTTTATTGAGTAGGGTGTCACTTCTCCAAAGAATATTTTTGTTGACTTTTTCAAAGATAACTTGGTTTTAGGTATGTGGCTTTGTTTCTGGGTTCTCTATTCTGTTCCATGATCTATGTGTCTATTTGCAAAGCTTGGTAGTATAATTTAGTCAGCCAAATAATATGATACCCTTAGCTTTGTTCTTTTTGCTTAGGATTGCTTTGGCTATTAGGGCTCTTTTTTTTTTGTTCCATGTGAATTTTAAAATTGTTTTTTTCTAATTCTGTGAAAAATGACATTAGTAATTCGATAGGGATTGCATTGAATCAGTCATTGCTTTGGGAAGTACGGTCATTTTAATATTATTAATTCTTCCAATCCATGAGCATGGGATATTTTTCCATTTGTTTGTGGCATCTATGATTTCTTTTATCAGTGTTTTGTGGTTCTCCTTAGAGAGATCTTTCACCTCCTTGATTAAATATATTCCTGAGTATTTTTTTGTAGCTATTGTAAATGGGATTACCTTCATGATTTGGTCCTCAACTACATCAATATTGGTGTATAGAAACACTACTGATTTCTGTAAATTAATTTTGTATCCTGAAAGTTTACTGAATTCACTTACTAAATTTAAGAGTTTTTGGTGAAGTCTTTAGGGTATTCTAGAAGTAATATCATATCATCAGTAAACAGGGATAATTTGGCTTCCTCTTTTCTAATTTGCATGCCTTTTATTTTTTTTCTCTTGCCTGATTGCTCTGTCAAGGACTTCCAGTACTATGTTAAATAAGAGCGGTGAAAATTGGCATCCTTGTCTTGTCCCAGTTCTTGGAATTCTTTCAACTTTTCCCCATTAAGTATGATGCTTGCTGTTGGTTTTTATGGCTTTTATTATGTCAAAGTATGTTCCTTCTATGCCTAGTTTATTGAGAATATTTATTAAGATGGGATGATGAATTTTGTTGAATGTTTTTTCTACATCTATCAAAATGATCGTTTTTTTCCCTTAATATTGTTTATGTGATATATCATGTTTATTGCTTTGCATATGTTGAACCATCCTTGTAGGCATGGTATAAATCCCACCTGACCATGGTGTGTTATCTTTTTGATGTGCTCTTGGATTCAGTTATTTTGTTAAGGATTTTTACATCTATGTTCATCATAGATACTGGTCTGTAGTTTTCTGTTTTTGTGATGTCCTAGTCTGGTTTTGGTATCAGGTGATACTGGCCTTGTAGAATGAGTTAGGGAGAATTCCCTCCTCTTTGATTTCTAAAATAGTTTCAGGAGGATTGGTATTAGCTCTCTGCATGTTTGGTAGAATTCAGCTGTGAATCCTTCTGATCCTGAGCTTTTATTTTTTGTTAGGGAATTTTTTATTACTGACTCAGTCTTGCTGTTCATTATTAGTCTGTTCAGGTTTTCTATTTCCTCCTGATTTAATCTTGGTAGGTTGCATGTTTCCAGGAATTTATCTATTTCCTCTAAGTTTACCAGCGTAGTGTTCATAATAGTCTGTGATAATCTTTTGTATTTCTGTGGTATCTGTTATAACGTCTTCTTTTTCATTTTTGATTGTGTTTATTTGGATTTTCTCTATTCTTGATTAGTCTAGCTAGCAGTTTATCAGTTTTATCTTTTCAAAGAAACAATTTTTTGTTTCATTGGTCCTTTGTATTTTTTTTTGTTTCTATTTTGATTACTTCTGCTTTGGTCTTTGTTATTTCTTTTCTTTTATTAACTTTGGGTTTGATTTGTTCTTTTTCTAGTTTCTTGAAGTGCAGTGCTAGATTGTTAATTTGTGACCTTTCTACTTTTTTATGTAGGCATTTAATGCTATCAAGTTCCCTCTTAGCACTGTTTTTGCTGTATCCCACAGGTTTTGGTATGTTTTGTTTTCATTTTCATTCATTTCAAAAAAATTTTCTAATTTCCATCTTAATTTCTTCATTGACCCAGTGATTGTTCAAGAGCATGCTGTTTAGTTTACATGTATTTGCATAGTTTCCAAAGTTCTTCTTGGTATTGATTTCTAGTTTTATTTCACTGTGGCCTGAGAAGATACTTGATATGGCTTCAGTTTTTTAAAAATTCATTAAGACTTGTTTTGTGGCCTAATATCTGATCTATCTTGCAAAATGTTCCATATGCTGATGAAAAGAATGTACATTCTGTAGTTGTTGGGTAGAATGTTCTGTAAATGTCTGTTAAGTTTGGTATAAAGTCCAGTTTATGTCCAATGTTTGTTTGCTAATTTTCTGACATGATGATCTGTCTAGTGTGTATTTTCTAACATGATGATCTGTCTAGTGTGTGAGTGGGGTGTTCAATTCCCCCAGTATTATTGTATTGCCCTATCTTTCTTTAGTTTTGCTTATATTTGTTTTGTGAATTTGGGTGCTCTGATGTTGGGTTCATATATATTCAGAATTGTTACAATGTTTTGTTGAATTTTCATTATATAATTACCTTGTCTTTTTTTTTTTTTTTTTTTTTTTTACTATTTTTGATTTAAAGTCTGTTTTATCTGAGATAAGTATGGTTACTTTTGCTCAACTTTGGTTTCCATTTGCATGTGCCTTTTTATGTTCCATTATTCTCAGTCTATATGTGTCTTTATGGGTAAGGTGAGTTTCTTATAGTCAGCATTTAGTTGGGTTATATTTTTTTATCCATTCTTCCAATATGTATTTAAAAGTGGACATTTAATCCATTTACATTTGTAGAAGGCAAATATGGGCCCCCAAAATCACTAAGCTAAAGAGAAAAGTCAAGCCGGGAACTGCTTAGGGCAAACCTGCCTCCCCCATTCTATTCAAAGTCACCCGTCTGCTCACTGAGATAAATGGATACCTGATTGCCTCCTTTGGAGAGGCTAATCAGAAGCTCAAAAGAATGCAACCATTTGCCTCTTATCTACCTATGACCTGGAAGACCCCTCCCTGCTTTGGCTTGTCCTGCCTTTCCAGAACAAACCAATGTTCACCTTACATATGTTGATTGATGTCTCATGTCTCCCTAAAATATATACAACCAAATTGTGCTCTGATTGCCGTGGGCACATGTCGTGGGGACCTTCAGAGACTGTGTCATGGGTGCACATCTTCAACCTTGGCAAAATAAACTTTCTAAATTAACTGGGACCTGTCTCAGATTTTCGGGAGTCACACATTCAAGGTTAATATTGATATATGAGGCTTTGTTCCTGTCATATTGCTGATTGTTTTCAAGTTGTTTTATAAATTATTTGTTTCCCTCTTTTTCTGCTCTTTTTTTTTTTTGTCTTTGTGGTTTGATGAAATTCTGTTATGCCATTTTATTTTTTTCTCTTTTTCCTTGTGTGATTATTTTATATGAACTGTGAGTTTTATATTTCAATGTGTTGTTGTGATGGTGAATAACGACCTTTCGTTTCCATGTTTAAGACTCCTTTGAGCATTTCCAGTAGGTCCAATCTAGTGGTGATAATTTTTCTAAGTGTTTGCTTATCTGGAAAGAGCTTTATCTCTCTTTCACTTATGAAGCCTATTCTGGCAGGATACAAAATTCTTGGCTGACAGTTTTTTTTTTCTTTTCAGCACTTTGAAAATGCCATCTCATTCTCTTCTGGCTTTTAAGGTTTCTGCCAAAAAGTCTGCTATTAGTCTGATGGGGTTTCCTTTATAGATGAGTAGATGCTTTACTCTTGCTAATTTAAAAATTCTTTCTTTTACTTTGACTTTAGACATTCTGAACATAATATATAATGGTGAATTCCTTTTTATAATGTGTTTGCCTGGGGAATCAATGGACTTCCTGAACTGGGTGTCTAACAGTCTTGACAGACGTGGGAGGTTGTTACTGATAATTTCTTTAAATATGTTTTCTAAACTTTTTGATCTCTCTTCTCTTTCAGAAATACTGATAATTCATAAGTTCAGTTGCTTTATTTAGTCCAAGTTCAGTCACTTTACTTAGTCCAAGACATCTCAAAGGCTTTGTTCGATCTTTTTATTCTTTTTTCCTTATTTTTGTCTGACTGGATTATTTCAAAAGACATGTGTTCAAGTTCTGAAATTCTTATCTCTGCTTGGTCTAGTATATGATTTAAGCTTTAAAGTGTATTTTGTATTTCCTTCAATGAAATTTTTAGTTCCAGAATTTCTGCTTATTTTTTAAAAATGATATTTATCTCCCTGGTAAATTTTTCATTCATATCCTGAATTGATTTTCTGATTTCTTTGTATTGGTTTTCAGATTTTCTTGCATTTTATTATCTTTAAAAATCAAGATTTTAAATTATTTACCAGGCATTTCAAGAAATTTTTTTGATTGGTTCTGTATTAAACTGTTCTCACACTGTTATTCCTGAGACTGGGTAATTTATGAAGAAAAGAGGTTTAATTGACTCACAGTTCCACATGCCTGGGGAGATCTCGAAAAACTTACAATCATGGTGGAAAGAAAAGAGGAAGCAAGCACATCCTCATATGGCCAAAGCAGGAGGAAGAAAGAGTGAAGGGGTAAGTGCTACACACTTTTATCAAAATTTGTGAGAACTTACTCACTATGATGAGAACAGCAAGGGGGAAGTCTCTCCCATGATCTAGTCACCTTCCACCAGTTCCCTTCTTCAACATGTGGGGATTACAATTTGACATGAGATTTGGGTGGGGACACAGAGCCAAACTATATCATTCTGCCCCGACCCCTCCAATAGCTCATGTCCTTCTTACATTTCAAAACACAATCATGCCTTCTCAATAGTCCCCCAAGTTTTAACTCATTTACGCATTAACTCAAAAGTCTAAGTCAAAGTCTCGTATGAGACAAGGCAAGTCCCTTACACCTATGAGCCTGTAAAATCAAAAATAAGTTTGTTACTTCCAAGATACTATGGGAGTACAAGCATTGGGTAAATGTTTCTGTTCCAAAAGGGAGAAATTGGCCAAAACAAAGGTATTCCAGGCCTCACGCAGGTCCAAAACCCAGCATGGCAGTCATCAAATCTTAAAGCTCCAAAATAATATTTTTTGACTCCATATCTCACATCCAGGCCACACTGATGCTGAGATTGAGTAATTTATGAAGAAAAGAGGTTTAATCGGTTCACAGTTCCACATGGCTGAGGAGGTCTCAGGAAACTTACAATCAGGGCAGAAGGTGAAGGGGAAGCAAGGCATGTTTTCACATGGCCAAATCAGGAGGAAGAGAGAGCGAAGGGGGAAGACTACAAAGTTTTAAACACCAGATCTCATGAGAACTCACTCACTATCACAAGAACATCAAGGGGGAAATGCACCCACCCATGATCCAATTACCTCCCACCAGGTTCCTCCTTCAACATGTGGGGATTACAATTTGGCATGAGATTTGGGTGGGGACATAAAGCCAAACCATTATCGGTTGCTGGACACTTGTTGTGGTCCTTTGGTGGTGTCATATTTCCAGGCTTTTTCATGTTTCCTATGTCCTTCCATTGATATCTGTGTATCTGATATATCAGTTGCTTGTTCCAATTTTTGAATTTGCTTTTGTAGGGGAGATTTAAAAAAAATACTTTGGCTTTGATTTTGGGTTCATGCCGTAGTGTGATCTTTGTATGATACTACTCTGAGTCTGTACTCAGTCTCAACAGTAGACCACAGCAGGCTGGCAGGGATCCTCCCAGAGGTGATGGGAGTATCTAGTCTCCTCTCTCTCTCCTTGGAGCAGTGCAGAGGCAGCGCGTGTTTGTATATTCCTGGTATCTAGGCCCTCAAAATGATGCCTGACTGAGGCTGCTCCAGGATTGGATGCCTGTGTGATTCCGTGTGGGTTTCCCTTTCGGAGCAACATCTCTGTGAAATCTTTAGGCAGTTCTTCATGTCAGGGAAAAGGCACTAGTGAGTCAAGAATTTATCCCGTAGCCAAGATTGTAAAAGCCCATTTTGGAACCCTGGGGGGTTTATCTCTTACTGTTTGCCCATATCCAAAAGCCTCTTGTGGCTCTCAGGCAGTCCCTAACTGGGTAAGCTGCCTCAGATCCTCTCCTTTCTTATTCCTGGTGCTTCCCCATCCCTTGTTTGGTGAATCCTAATGTTCTAGCCCAGGTAATCTGTTCTAAATGTAAGTATCTACTTACTATTCTGATTCCTCTTCATGGTGAAGGCACATACTACCTGCATCTAGTCAGCCATCTTTCAGTACTGTTTCCATGATCAAATTTTGATAACTAATCTTGCAATGACAAGATTTTACTAGAACCTGGCTCTACAGTTACACTGGCTGGATTTGAATCCCAACTCCACTTGCTAGCCTAAGCTCTCTGTGCCTTGGTTTGCTCCTTTGTAAAACAGAAATAATAAGAATACCTACCTTAGATGGTTGTTATTTATTTATTTATTTATTTTTTGGAGACGGAGTCTTGCTCTGTCGCCCAGGCTGGAGTGCAGTGGCCCAATCTCAGTTCACTGCAAGCTCCGCCTCCCAGGTTTATACCATTCTCCTGCCTCAGCCTCCCGAGTAGCTGGGACTACAGGCGCCCGCCACCTCGCCTGGCTGGTTTTTTTTTTTTTTTTTGTATTTTTTAGTAGAGACAGTGTTTCACCGTGTTAGCCAGGATGGTCTCGATCTCCTGACCTCGTGATCCACCTGTCTCGGCCTCCCAAAGTGCTGGGATTACAGGCTTGAGCCAACACGCCCAGCCAGATGGTTGTTAGTAAACTTAAATGAGCTATTGTACATAAAGTGCTTATATATTGCCTAATACATGTTCATAGTTATTATTATAATGATTACAGCAATAAAGTCAGATAGAGAATATAAGAAATTCTAGGAAGTAAAAAATTGGAATAAACTTAGTTTTCAACCATGCCTTATTTTACTTCTTTCTTTTTCTGCTTCCTATCCACATTCCTATTTCAATAGTGCAATCAATGGAGAATTATACATCAAACACTAACACTGCTATATAAGTCAAACTTTGTACCTCTTCTGTTCAGCAAGATCAAAATTTCCCTAAAATCCTTTTGTATTATTCAGTGAATCCACTTTGCATTTTGATTAGGGTTGATATATATTACTAGAAAAATTGCCCTCTTCTAACACAAAATTTTCAGTGGCAGTATCATATATATATATATAGGCACAATGACTCTGTGAGTGCCCTGCCAGCCCAAATGAGAGTTCTCAGCTTTGCCTTCTTAGCTTCTGTGTGATGGAGGCTCAGGAAATTTTTCATTCTTTAGACATGAGAAAAATGAACTAACAGAAAAGAGCTAAATACATGAAAACAAAGAGCAGACTTATCAAAATAATAAAATAAAAGGTATGAGAAGAAAGCTAGTCCAGCTGTATACTTACCCCAAGAATCTGGCTGAATAAAAAGGCATACAAGGGTGTGACTGTCCCGTTCACAGCTGCACCCACAGACCCTGCCAGCATGTAGGGCCATTCTGGAGCATTGAATTTCAGAATCCTCCTAACTGGGGCAGGTTCAACTTCTTCCCGCACAGGAATGTCCTTGTCCTTGAGCAGAGAGAGGGTTATATTAATCATCTAAATGTACTCACGACATTTTGCAGCAGATCCTTTGGCATTCACAGATTTAAGGGTCATAGTTCGATTAGTTATGAGTGACCTCAAATGTCTATGAGATGTGGTGGTTTGTTATTTTTTGAGGAATAGTTTTGAACAAAACTATTGCTGTGGCTGAATAAAAACTGAATTGAGCGAATACTCATTTGAAGGTGAGTTTATAGTTCTCATTTCATTATTACATGTGTATTAACTCTCAGAGAGTAATAAATATGTTGGATCTTGGAGAAAAATAACTGCCATTAAAAAAAGAAAACCTTTGCTATAGTTATATTTATACCTGTGAGGACTTGTGAAATTTTCAATTTTTTAAAATAAATGTCAAGGTTCTATAATGCAGTAACTGGTTAAAGCTCTAAGGCAGGTCAGTATATCTGAAGCAAGAAAGACAAAATAATTTTAAAAATATATTAAGTGGTGTCAACAGTTATCATTGAGATGTTTCCAGTAAGGTTTTCCTTAATTAGTACCCAGAGGTAAGTAGTACTCCATTTGGATTTCTAAATTGCACATTTCTTCACACAGAGTGAACATTAATCAGCATTTCTCTTTAGTTACCATTGAAGTCAGAGCTAGCAAATTTTTATCTTCTCGAAGGCAAATATTATACATGGACCTCCGTTGTCTTTTTTGGCCATAATTTTTCCTTACTATGGATCCTACTCATGTTTTGTCTTAAGGGTAATTAATTCATTAATTTGATAAATTTATTACCCACTTTGGAAAAGGATTTTAGGTAGCTTATATAGATTTGCATTGATTTTTAAAAGCTTTTCTATTAACATTTACTAAAAATATCTATAGCAAATTGACTATAAAGCTTAATTAGTGCTCTCTTTCATTAACACAGTAATTTATCTTTTAGGGAGCTGAATGGCAGGGATAGACAACAGCAAGGATCCTCAAAAATTTTCCCTTTGCTTACAAAGTCAAAGACCACATTCAATTTAAATGAAAGTCTGGTGTCATGTCCATTTCATTACAGTTGCAAGTCAAATAAAATGAGGGGAGGCAACTTGGGCTGTTGATGAATTTGGTACTGCCTCCACTTCAAGTTCTCTCTTGGCCTGCTCTCACCATTTGTACTTTGTCATTACTGCTCACTCATGCAACAGGTCCTTCTGTTCAATTATTTCACCTGTGACAGCTTACTAGCTCTAGGCAACCTATGCCTGAAAGGAAGAAGGGTACCTGGGAAAGTGTGAATGTAATAGGCATAGAAAAAATGGAGCTCTTGGACAAGCCCCACGTGGCCACCAGTAAAGTATATCACCAAGTGCTCTAGCTCTCTGGACCTCAGTTATTTCATCCTTAAAACGAGAGACCTGGACTAAGTTATTCTGGGGAAACAATCTCTCTGAGTCTCCCATGTTTTTGCACATCTTGTGAACAGAGGCATTGATTGCCTTCATTCAGATTATTTTTTCAAGGGTATTTGTATAGCAAACAGTTTTGGAGGACAAAGAAGGTGTCTTCATCCTAAGTGCAGTGCAAACCTTACTGTCCCCATCTGCCCATTATGAAAGAGTCAAGCTCCTCAAGCCCGGGATTCCTCTCGTTTAAAACACTCACTTCATTTGTTGGTATTATCTGGCCCTCTTTGCATTGCCTTATGGGAACTAGGGGTTGGGTTGGGGAGCCAGTGCAAATGCTGAACACTGGCTACTGCTATTGCTATGAGTAATAAAGTCCTTTGTCTCTGGTTCAGGCTGCTTGTGTGACAGAGCAAGACTGCATCTCCGAAAAAAGGAATACGAACACTGTGATTCAGGATGCTCATGTATACTGCCAGCATCATGAAACTGTGTGAGACTAACTGAATAGCTTGCAATTGAGCAAAATATTTCAACCCTTCACTGTTTTAGACAGTGGTTGGTATCCAGATCTGGATACTCTCAGATTCATGTGGTTTGGTGATTAAAAAACCAGATTCCTGTATCCTGTCACCAGAATTCCAATTTAGTAGGCCTAACTGTGAATCTCCGTCTTAAAAAATACTCATCGGGTAATTCTGGTAACCAAAGTTCAGTTTGTGAGAACTCCAAGGCTCCTCTTACCACTAAATGGCAAGGATTCAATAATGTATGTTTGAGATGTGTCAGCTGTGCTGTATGTACCATCAAAGGGTACGCTTTGGAACTTGTGAAGACTGCCAGCACTCATTAAATTCTGCCAGCTTCCTTGTGACATTAAATACCAGCATTTCCTGGAACCACTGCCCCACAGGATGGTCCACCCACAGTTGGACATGATAGAAATTTTCCCAACTTTTTGATACCTGAAGGTATCGTTATCCCTAAACAACAACACTCAGGACATGTCAAAGCAATATAAAGTAATTCCTGTCTAGTGGTTTTCATTCCAAGAGACACTAACAAGAAACACAAATTAATTAATTTGAATACTTTTCTTTGGTTCCTCTATACTAAAAGTTTGACTTTAAAGTTTGACCCCCCACCCCGCTGAAAAAATGCAGCTGTCCAGCTTGAATGCTGCAAAAACTAGAAAATCTGTCCCTAAATATTGGACTTTTGATTGCATCTTATTTGCTATCTCTACTAAAAGAACAGGAGAGGAACAAAAGAAAACAATATAAAATATAATTAAAGTCATTCTGTAAAGAAATATTTTTCTCTCTGATTTTGCAAAATTAAACATACAGAGGAGATTAATACATTAACAACAAATTGTAACTCACAGGCAAAATTATAAAATTTATATGTGTTTCCTTGTACCTCAATTGTAGCAGTGGCAGGTTGCATAGCACTTTTTAAAAATTATATACAGCCGGGCGCGGTGGCTCACGCCTGTAATCCCAGCACTTTGGGAGGCCGAGGCGGGCAGATCACAAGGTCAGGAGATTGAGACCACCGTGAAACCCCGTCTCTACTAAAAATACAAAAAATTAGCCGGGCGCAGTGGCGGGCGCCTGTAGTCCCATCTAGTCAGGAGGCTGAGGCAGGAGAATGGCGTGAACCCGGGAGGCAGAGCTTGCAGTGAGTGGAGATCGCGCCACTGCACTCCAGCCTGGGAGACAGAGCGAGACTCCGTCTCAAAAAAAAAAAAAAAAAAAAAAAAAAGTTATATATAAAGAAGTGCCTGTCAGCAGCTGCATAGTAGGGAGAGTAACAAAGCTCTTACTCATCTTTGCATCCCCAGTGCGATACCTGGCACTTCATAGTGTACAATCAATGTTTATGGGATAAAAGAATGAATGAAATTTTTATGTCCATGCTGCATACATGCAACAAGAGATTTATTTTAAATTTCTCATCTACTATGATGGATTCATAGTTCAATGCTAGACACTGGGCTTTTCTCAATTTCCTTTCTTACATCTTCTGTGTAGGCCAGAGGAAAAAAAAACCTCTGACTTAAATCTTAGGTCCTGCTTTCTATACTTTGTTACACTAATTTCTGCAATCCATTCAATAGAGGTCTCCTGCCCTAATAATAACTTTGAGATTTGATGATAAAAAGTGGTAACTATGACAAAGGAGCAGAGATTTTTCAGATGAACTAATACTGAGAGCCATTTTTATGGGTCCCATCTCTGTCTTATCTTAACCAATGCCCAAATCCTATCTTATAAGTTATCTGTGATGCAGTTATGGGTGTCTAATATTTGATCCTGACTTGATCTCATACATGTTCTGCCTTGTGTTTTAGTTTCACTGAAAGAGATGCCTAAATATTAGAGACTAAAACCTTTAGCCTGTGGGTTTCCCTAATCCTAAACTTAATGTTGTCAACATTGTAACTAACATCTGACCCCATTTACAGCTAAGAGTACTGCTTGGAGAGCAAGGATAAATGGGTATAGTCTCATCTCTGTCACCAATTAACCATGAGCCTTTGGGTGAAAGCACAGACTTCTCAGGAAACGGTTCTAAGTTTTAGAGTCAATACTCCACAAGACCACAAGGTGGAGATAACTCCTTTGTGTAAATTGACCTTTAACACCGTAAGAGTATTTTCCAATCTGCAGAAGGTAAGGTTAGGTCTTTTCCAGCAACATGAGAAATAGAAAGGATTTCACCAATGCTTGGGCTTGTGGAATTGAGTTAAGTATTAAAATACTTTAAAATACCAAAACAGAGCAACATTTTACTCTATAATGTTACTTGAGATTAGAAATTTCATGTCACATTTTATTAACCCCTTTCCATTATTTTCTTTTCAAAAATCATTAATTTTTTAAACCTGAAGTACTAATAAAATTATTGTACAAACCAGTGGTATTAATATGAGAACTTTTCCCCTTGGAGCTTTAGTATAATCACATTGGCTCCCCTATCATTTTTCTCTCTCTTCTTCCTTTCTATCTCCCTTAACTAGAGAGAAAATAAAGTCACATCTTTTAAAACGTATGCTGGTCTACATATAATTGAGTTTAATTGTTCTATTCTAAATATATAATGCTGACTAGTAGAACATAATATGAAACATTTTAATCACTGTAAAACTAGCCCATATATTTGATTTAGATTTCCTTTTAGTTAAATAGTTCCCTCCTGAATTGTTCCTGCATCAAGAGAACTCTATGGGAATCTGATCTCCAGATGTCCAGGGAATCTGATGATCCCCTACACCTATGCTAGGTCCTCTACCAGCTTGAAAAACAACAATGAAAAAGTCAGATTTTCCTCCCCTCCCTCCCTTCTTTCCATCCTTTTACTTTTACTTTTATTGTCAAGTATTTACCCAGAAACTAGAAAAAATTAAAAGGCAAAAATTAAATATGATTGGTATTACTGTGGTTCAATAGAAATGTCAACGTAGTGTTTGGTTCTTTCTCCCCTGAAGCTCTATTAAACTCCTGTTCTTATATAATACATCTTATAGTTATTTGGGGCAGCACCATGGACTCAATGAAGTAGCTATTTCTAGAACTGGAAGAGCAGTTGAGTCTTTAGTGGCAGGATGCAGTAAGAAACTATGCTTGCTAAATGTGTGTTCTCTCACTGTGCTTCATCCTGCTGCTCCTGAGAAAACGTGTTCTATGGAATTTATTTAAAGCGTCTGTTAGAAATTGAGACCCCTGTTTATTCAATATTAATACATTAAAAACAAAAGAGAACCCCATCATTCCCTTGTCATTTTCATAAGGTCATAAAGAGTATGCTACTTTATTCCAAATTTGTCCATTGTGAACCAATGTTTGTAATGACTGCCTAGTGGATTCATGTGTTGGAATTTTATTTAAGACAATTTGAAATTACATCATGCATAATGGATGTGCTTGTAATTAAAAAATTCTCTGACTTATTTGCTTTGATAAGTCTTGCAGTTGGGGTTTTATTTTACTGCAGACAATTTTTCATTCTAGTTTTTAAAATCTCCTGATGCCTTACTAAGTGCAAGGCACTGGGTTAGGTGACCAAGTTGATTCAGACACAAATAAGATGTATCACTCACTTTAAGAGGCTTATAATTTAGAAAGGGGATAAGTCAGCATGACTTTGATTAAGGCTCAATAAGAAAATTGCCATGAAAATTTTCTAATGAAGGGTGGTAGGGGAATGAATGTGAGAGTATCAGGGCTGAAACATAACGTGCAGTAATGAAGAAAGGCTTGGAGGAGAATAGGTGGGCTCTTTATGTGAAAATTAGACAATGTCTACAAGAGCAGAACACTTGTATCCTTAGGAAGAAATTGTATATTGCTATACATGTTGTTTCCCCTCCTAGATCTTTAATTTTATGGTACTTTGAATTATGTTAAAATTGATAGCATTAATTTAAATGTATCTTAAAACCATTATAAAATTGTATGAAATCAACAAATGTCTGTGAAACCTAATTGGCTTCCATTAATTCAAATATTTTGATAACTTGTAATAAGGGCCAGCCTATTCAAATACCTTTGTTGATCAAGATAGTTTTGCCAAAATTATTGTAATTTAAGAAAGAAATTTTAAAATTTGAGAAAAAAAAGTTTTCAGGTATTCTTAACTTTTATAAAAGGATTTCTACATATGAGCAAATAATCTGCTAAGTACCTATAATTTACACATTCTGTGTTTGTTAGAATAGTTTGTCTAAGACTCTTAATTAACCCTTAGAAGTCCAGTTTTCATTACCTTGTATTCTTAAAAGTAATCAATTAACTAATCTGCACTAAAAATATTGTCTAAAATTTAGAGTTTTCATTAGGTCTTAATGTTCTGTCTTTTAGTCTGACTTGAAACACTGCTAGGTATATACCTAGAAAACTCATATTCTCAGGCTTAAAGGGCACCCAACAGTCCCCAGGAGAGACTTCTTCCATTTCCCCCCATGAGCAGTTGGTGCCTGACCTTTCTGTCTTCTTCATAAGTAGACTTATGATCTACAACAGCTAATGGAGGTTCGTGCACCAGGTAAGAAAGCTGAGACTTGGAGCGTTGCCGGATGGAAGCTCTGTAAACAAACAGAAAGATAAAACAGTGTAGACTGTGGCCAGATTGGAGCAGGATCAACTGGTGTCCAAGTTTACATCTCATATGTCAAATAAATAGAAATGTTTGGTAGGTCACATGGTAACCAGGAAAGGGAGCCTGCAGGTTAGGTTTGACAGAGCTGTTCTTATGGTAGAGCTAATCAGGTTGATTGCTCTGGGCCCTAATATCTTGCAAGCATTGGACCCAGATTCAGAGTGCAGTCAGGGAGGGAGAAAGAGAAACGGAGCAAAGTTGTCCTACCAGTTCATCAAAAAACCACCTAAGGCTCAAATACTTTCTAAACCCTGGTTCTGCTAATTGCTGCCTTTGCAACAGTCCATTTCCTTTACCTTCCTCTGGCTTAGATTGTGGTCTTGATCTCTCTCTCTCATACCTGATGTGTTCACTTTAGCACGGCTACAAATGATATGTGGAAACAGGGCCTCTGAAGAGATTTTCTCCAGGCTATGTACTACCCCTAGAGATGCATGAATGAGTATCTTGTTGAAATATAATTTAGCTCAATGTGTTCATTCATATATTCATTAATTCAACAGAAGCTTATTGGGCATCTACAACACACAAACAAAGGCCAAGTGATGTCGGGGACACAAAGACTAGCCAATGACAGATGTCTCCTTCAAAAAGTTTGAATCTTATAGAAGAGGTCTGTACCACACCCTGATGTAAAGAAGAATGTAGTAAGTGCTATTAGGCAGGTTTGAATAAAGAGTATGGAAAGTCAAATGAAAAAGAAATGTATGGCAGGTGTTACCAAGGCAAGATTCATGGATGAGATGGCTCAGGTAGGATTTGGTGATTTGCAGACTATAGAAAAGAGCATTTCTGATTGAGAGAACAGTACAAACAGAATCATGGAGACAGGGGAGGACAGGCTTGCTTGCTGAATATACTGAGTACATGATAAGCATGGGAAGTGATTGGTTCAGGCTCCACCCTTCTCTTCCCTCCCCCAGACTCCTGGGAAGGAGGCCCCCCTTCTCCTCTACGTTAACCTTAACGTATTTAATGCTGGGAGTTGTTGACAATTATGTTGAGACCTTCAAAAAAAGAAGTTTCCTGAAAAATGAAGCCAATGGTGAAATAGTCGAGCTAAGAAAGGAAGAGAGAGAAACTGGTATCTATCTTGGATGTATCACTGAAGCTCTAGCCTTGCCTGAAGCCAAAGCATCTTTGGAATATTTAGTTATGTGAGCTGATTCTTTCTCTCTAAAGGTAAAGCCAGGTTGGGTTAGGTTTTCAGTCATTTGTAAACAGTCTTAATGACTAAGAGGCAATGCTGAAGACTGTGTTTTAGAAAGAATCACCTAAAGTAAATGGTGTGAAGAGAGAGATGTGAGTGATGAGGAGACCTGCATCAACTGTTTTAGTGCCCTGTAGATGAATCCATTCACATATCTTCCTCTAGCATTTTGTATCCAAGTGATATTAGACCAAAACAAATACCAAGGTGGTGCCTGCCTACTATATGCTCACCCAGCCTTCTAGAGAAGGCAGTAATACATCAACTGAGTTACTCCAATTTGTTCCCATTTCATGTTAACAGCACTGCCATCCTCTTAGTCACCCAGGTTCAACACCATGCAATTACCTCAAGCCCTCCCTCTTCCTTGCTCTTGCACATTCAGAGTCTTGCCAAGTCTCATTATGACCAGGCATTAAACACTCCTCAACGCTACTTCCTGCCACCAAACCGGCTTCTGGGACACCTCCAGAGACTCCCTCCCACCTAGCCTGAAACTCCACAGCAATGAAGTTATTTCTTCCAGTTAGGCAACAGAGGTCAGGATGTCTTCCTCAGAAGGTATGCAGAATAGGCTTACGTCTGCAGGTGAGAACAAGGTGCATGATAGGAGGAGACTTAAGGTCAAGGACCTAAAAAGCAAATGCACAGCAATGGACTCCAAGGTAGGAGTTTGTGGAGGAGGAGAGGCCATCAACATATGACTGACTACCTTCCAGTTCTGAGTATGGGAAGACCTATATCCTTTACCCCTTGGATATCTACTTTATATTTCTTAAGTATCTCTCTTTCACCATTCTCCAGATCATTCATGCTGTCTAGCCTAGGCTCTCATGAGGCCATGGGCAGTGCATGTGCTAGGCAGGTTTACCTCTCTCATCTACTAGAAACACCATCCCTTTTGAGAAACTGACAACATCTGTCCCTCCCCTTCTCTGAAGCTGTGTACCACTTCTCACTGTAAATAAAAACAACTAACTTGGGGGAATACTCTTTCTCAACATTATTATTTAGGAAATTTGTGGCTGTTTTCTATTAAATTGTTCTTGAATCTAAAATATATTGCTGAAAAGGAACTTAGCCATCAGATAAAACTGGAACCAAAGAAACAAGATACATATTAGCACTTCATTTAGTCATCTTTTAACGACGACAAAAGAAATCTGTCAGCATATACAATGAGATATTTTAACAGACTTTCATACTCAAATATACAAATCTTTCTCTGCAGAAGGTTAATAGCTACTTTCTGTGTGTATATTGTATTTCTGGATTTCTCATCCTAATCACCAAAATGTAGCATTTGTGAGAAATTATACTCAAATTAATGTTCATATTTAAATGGTTATCTAGTCCTAATAATAAACTGCAAATAAACTACTTAGCATGGGTAGAATTTTGTTCATCTGAAGAGTTAAGAAAATATTTATTTTCTTGTTGGCCTGATCATAAGAAACATCTCCACTTTGCAACCTTTAACCTACCGACCGAAAGAGATGCCTAGTCATTCTCTGTGTTTAAGAAGTTAGTTGATATTTTTGGGTTGTGATTATAATGACTTCAATGATTTAAATTTAGTATTCCAATCAGAAAAGCATGACTAAACTTACTATCAGGTGCCTATAACATTGTTTTATACCTTTTACATGACAGAGTAATGTGAAGCTATTGCTTTGTTGTTTGCCAAATTCAATAAATTCAATCAAACTAACATTTCTTAAAATTTGTTTGAATAGCCGGGCGCGGTGGCTCAAGCCTGTAATCCCAGCACTTTGGGAGGCCGAGACGGGCGGATCACGAGGTCAGGAGATCGAGACCATCCTGACTAACACGGTGAAACCCCGTCTCTACTAAAAAATACGAAAACTTAGCCGGGCGAGGTGGCGGGCGCCTGTAGTCCCAGCTACTCGGGAGGCTGAGGCAGGAGAATGGCGTAAACCCGGGAGGTGGAGCTTGCAGTGAGCTGAGATCCGGCCACTGCATTGAGACTCCGTCTCAAAAAAAAAAAAAAAAAAAAAAAAAATTTGTTTGAATAAACTTGTTCTCAACAAGAAAGGAAAACCCAAGTCTGAAAATTCAAATTGATAAGGAAAAGATATACTAGGGCCTGAAGTATTTATCTACATCTGAAAATAAATACACTACTTTTTGTGAGCTATTCTTTGAATATTTAAATGAATAAATCTGTGTTTGAACTACTTGGAATTGTTAGCTGAATGTTTTATTTTAAGGCTTTTTAATGATTTTTCAATAAATAATTATCCATCTTGAATGTGCAAGTCCTATCTCTGAGACTTTGCACAGCCTTGCATTAAATGTCCTAGAAATGGAAAGGGCAATTGTAGAGAGATTGCTGCCATCTCATTGCCTATTAAAAATCTTCTGACTTAAGAAAAAAAACAAAAAACAAAACAAAAAAAACCCAAAAAACCTTGTGTAACGGTTATAAATATAGACAAACACTCCTGGGCAGAATTCTTCTTAATACAGACTTTTAACATTAGAGGAACAGTTTTATTGAAACTCTTAAACCAGGATGAAAGACTAAAGTGTATAGCCTCACTAATAGCATACTCCAAAAATATATTTTGAAAGTAAACAGCTTTATATTGATCCAGAGAAAAATAAATAGCTCTTATTTAGGAAAATTCTTTTTAAATGCTAAAAAATTACATTTCTTATTTCATCTTGTTAAGGAATGATTTGACTTCAGATGGGTTACTCTGGGAGCAGAAGTGTTTGTAATTCAATTGTCCCTCAGTAGATTAAAGAATGGAGCTAAAGGTATGAATTTGACCTTCATATAAGACAGTGTTTCATACCACAGTTAGCTTGGAGCTGAGAAACACTAAACACCGATTTTTTTTAAAAAAAAAAGAAGTCCCCTTTCTAAGCTCAATACACAACATTTTAACCATGAAGCATCTCCATTGTAACCCTTATCCCCAATAAGATGAGAAGTTAAACAAAAAAAACCATGAATTGGTGACAGAAATGTCAACAGAGCAACCAAGGATCATTTGCATGTTTATATTTGACAAGACCTGGCAGTCTACTCAGAGTTTCCTTGTTGTACCTGAGATATTCTCTGAGGATTATGACTACAGAGGACTCCTAAGAATATTTGGAAACCTTGAAATCTGCCCCATGACTTGAACTTACCTTAAACTATCCTGGTAGCTCCCTCTGCTAAAGGTCCTCGCAAGCATGTCATCTTCAGTTGCATCTTTTCCTACTCAACACAGCATGAGCAATTCTTTAGTACATATAATGAACAGAACCATACCTAAGTAGAATTCTTTACTATGTTTGCTTAGAATATAATTACTATGTCTAATGCCAAAACATTCTGTTAACTTTTTGGCAATAAATAAAACTCGGGACTTGTCCTGCAGATTCTAACATAAAATTTCAAAATACTCAGCAAGACTGAGTCATTTAAACCATACAATAGCTTGTTACCTCTACAGAAATAGGTATTTTTTAGCATAAATCATAAAAAGTTTAAGAGAAGTTCATCAGAAGTAGCAAAAAAAAAATGATAGAAACACTGAACTTTTCAAAAGTCTGTTCAGAATAATCCTCATATGTTAAATGTGTATAGTAGTTACACCTAATGGAGTGAAATGGTAGAGAAAGTTTAGAGTGGTTGGTTAATTTAGACTGCGGTAACCACCAAGTCTGAAAATTCAGACTGATAAAAAAGAACATGCACTAGAACCTGAAGTATCTATCTACATTTGAAAATAAGTATTACACTTTCTCGTCATTGATTAATTCACTCAGCCAATAAGCATGAGGCTTCTACTGTGTGCGGAACACACTCTAGGAAGCCTCTTCCATTTGCACAGGCTAAACAACAAAAAAAGAGGGGATAAAATTGAAAGTTAGAAGACCTTGGTTTTAGTGCTATAACTTGATTAGATAGCTTAGCTTCCTGAGCTTCAGTTGTTTCCTTTACCATCTATATAATGCCTGCCAGGGTTGTTGGGAGAACAGTGTGCATTGAAATACATAGAAAACCATAAAGCACTATAGACATTAACTATTTAATATAACGTACAAGTATAGGGAAAAAGCACTTGCCCTTTATGTCCTCTTCATTAAGGGCTTGATTTCCCTGACTTTGCAAAGTCACTAGAGTGAAGTAAACACCTTTCCTTTCCAATAAGTCTTCATGGGTGCCTCTTTCCACTGCAGCGCCATGTTCAAAACCAATGATAGTATCTGCAGCTTTGACCGTAGACAAGCGATGAGCCACTGAAATAATTGTGTGCCCATGCTGAATCTGTAAGAATGTGCAGTGCACCATTAAACAAAACTGTAAGACAGAGCTGACACTGACCTTCGGATCATTTCAGAATCCATAGGAAAGTTACATCCTTTGTTCCTGGGAATATTCTTAAACAGGCTGTGCAGACATTAGAAAAGGCCAGCACATTTTCTTGCAGCCATAAACCCCAACACACACTGGCCCTGTTGCTGCCATTAATCAACAGCTAAATTTTTTTTTTTTAGGTAATTTAAAAAATATCATAAGCTAATCTTCATAAGATTTAAACTTTTACATGTGTAGCTTTTGGAAACAAATTATAACTTTCTTCTGTTCAACTGTGAGGAAGATTGTAGTCAGCTAATATTTTCTAAACAATCAGACTAGATGCATGAACCCATGTAGTATCAACTACTCCCATCCCTCCCACCCCACAATGAGCTGCCTTTCCTGCAGCAGCACAAGCATTTCCACATGGACCTGTCAAATGGACTGAGACTTCCACAAACCTTACTCAGTGCTTCTTGCACCATGGCTTCACTCTCATTGTCCAGAGCTGAGGTGGCCATGTCCAATAGCAGAATCTTGGGATTTCGGATGAGGGCTCTGGCGATGGCTACCCTTTGTTTCTGGCCGCCACTCATCTGGCCTCCTCCTTCTCCAACAAGGGTGTCAAATTGCTAGATGGAAGGTGACACCAGTCATGAAGGGAAAAGAATTTGATGGCTTCTGACAGTGATCCACTACAATGTCCTTTCTATTATGGCTTTCTTCTCAAGCACAAATTTTCACTGCTGCGACTTCCACTGAAAGAAATTTCCCTTCCCCAGACAGGTTATTGTCTAATCAATGTTTACGTGTGAAATAAAAAAATTGATTTATGCTTTTATTCCAGGGTTTACTGGGCTATGTAAATGTTCCTCTTTAGTTCAACTTCAAATAAGATTTTTCAACCAAAATAAAAATTGGTCACGGTCCTAAATATCTATCTTAGAGGATTAAAGCACAGAGCAAGTCCTTGTCTCTTTTCTCTTGTTAGACGACACAGCAAAACATAATGCAAAGGCTGCTTTTGTATTATGAATAAAAGGTCAAACTAGTTTTATAAGGATTATCATTGACAGAAGATGGTTACTGATTCTCTCACAGGTCTAGCACAACATTGGAATCTAATAATTAGGTATTAACGGACAGACACTTATCTTGCTTATTACTAACCAACACGAATTGAGCCCCTACCGTGAATAAAGCATGGTGCTGAGCTTTTTACACATAACATCTCTTTTAGTTCTCATAGATACCTTATGAGGCAGGTGCTGCTATTTGCAACTGATGAATAAGGAAACACTGGGCCCAAAGAAATAAAGTAACTTGAGAAAGTTCATGAAGTCTATAAATAGAGAAGCTGGGATTGGTATCAAGGCAGTCTGATTCTCAAGCTTTATACTCTTCAACTACTAGGCTGTATCATAGCCACAGCTGCAATCCTATTCATAAAGAGAATTTAGAAAGCTGAAAGGGAAGTGTTCAAGATCACTGACTTTGAAGGCAGACCACCTCAGTATGAACCTTGTCTTTCCACTTACATGCTGTATAATCTTGAGCAAGCTCTTTGACCTCTTAGAACCTCAGTTTTCCATCTGTAGATGGAGATAATAATATTAGCTGCTTAACAGGGCTGTTGTGAGGATTTAATGAGTTAATAGATGTGAAGTGCTTAGAACAGTGCCTGGTGTGTAGTAAGAACCGTACACATGTTAACTCTTTACAATAACTCTTCTTTGACTTAGCAGACCATCGGTGGCGAAATCCATTTAAGTATAATGCTGAAGAGTTGGCTTTTGCAGTTGTTGTTGCTTAGAATGGAGATAGACAAAGAATAATTTTTGACACAATATTAGCTGCCTAAGCACAAGAAAATTATAAGAGTAGACATCATGAGATTATTGTGCAAGTTATTGCCACATGACGTTTAGCATCTGCTTAGACAAATGCTTAATAAAAGGAATAAGGACACTGTATCTATGTCAAAGGAGTTTTAAAAAAGATAGTTCCCCATTTTGGTAGATGTTTAATATATTACCAACAAAGGGGGCTTTTCAAAAGAAAACTTCCTTTTTTGATAGATTTGAACATATAAACAGTGTATTTTCAGATGAAAGGAAAAACTCATGGTACTTTTTCAGACATGAAGCTAAAACATGGCTTAAGAATTTAATTACTTGGGAATCATATGAAAAGAAATGTGTATAATTGTGCTACTTTTTTCCCTTCTATGACATCTTGGTTTCTCTCAGGAATGTACGGCTAGGGTACCTGTGGCAGGTCCATGATGAAGTTGTAGGCATTGGCCTCCTTGGCAGCTTGGACTATGTCTTCCATTGTTGCATCTTCTCTGCCATAGCGAATATTTTCTGCGATGGTGGTAGAAAACAGAACTGGCTCTTGCTCCACGATCCCAATCTGATCTCTAAGCCACTGAATGTTAAGAGAGCGAATGTCATGGCCATCCACGGTCACCTAGAGAGCATGGGCACAACATCACAACTTTGGGAACCTTTCAGGGTTCTGAATCATAATATTATGTCATACTTGACCAATGGGCAGAAAAAATAGAGGCCAATAAGATTCTAATGGAAACAATTCCTCTTGAAATGTGGTTCTTTATATAAGGATGATAATATATAATTGAAATCAAGTATAGCTGCAGAACAATTCATTGTAGAAACATAAATGATGTAAATAAAGGTCAGTTAATTTAACACCACTGGCCCAGGAATGGACAAATTTTTGATTCCAGTAAAGAGTAGAGTCGGCCGAGACGGGCGGATCACGAGGTCAGGAGATCGAGACCACCCTGGCTAACATGGTGAAACCCCGTCTCTACTAAAAATACAAAAACTAGCCCGAGGCGGTGGCGGGTGCTGTAGTCCCAGCCTCTCGGGAGGCTGAGGCAGGAGGAGCTAAGCGTGAACCCAGAGGCCGGAGCTTGCAGTGAGCAGAGATCAGCCACTGCACTCCAGCCTGGAAGTGACGAAGCGAGACTCCGTCTCAAAAAAAAAAAAAAAAAAAGAGTAGAGTCAGTTATTCACTATATTTTAAATATTTTTATATCTTTTGAGTTTTGATGAAAATGGACTCAAAAGATACAGTAAAAATAAACAATGATCCCTATCTTGTATATGTGGATTATAGTAAGTCTTATTTCTGGCCAGATTCATCAAATAACAGTTTGCTGTTAAAAAGCAAGTGAAACTATCAGTGGGAGCAAATAAAAATCACTATTAGTAAAAATGTAAAAATCTTACATCAAGAAACTATGATTTCTATATATCCAGAGTGCAGTTATGGTAGTATGTAGTGAAGACTACCCAATCAGAGATGAGATGTCTGTGAAAAACGAAAACTCTGTTATATTTGCCATGCCTGTGTAATATTATATGCATGATAGAGAACTCATTTTGTTGAAGCCATTAAATACACAGTTAAACGATTCCGTCTCAAGGCATCAAGGAGATGCTGACAAGAATGATTTTGAGACAGAGTGAAAAGAGCATGGGCTTTGGAACCAAACACACCTGGATTCAATCCTGACTTGGTCATTTACATGCTGAATGACCCTAGACAACTCTCCATCTCTCTGACTCTCTGCTTCCTTGTTTGTCAAATGGGCCTTTGTACCTTTGGGGGTCATTGTGACAATAAGTAATTATTTTAATAAAGTATCTGACACATAATATGTGATAAATAAATGGCAATTACTAATACTCATTTTTCTTAGTTTCTTAGGACGGCTATCTCTTAATTTCAAGTCCTGTTATTGTTCCTATATTTAGTGTTTGGAGAACTTAAGGACACAATAACATTTTTGTTATAATACAAAGAAAAAAGTGGAATAGATAGTTCACTGAAGAGGCATCAATAGCATTTTAAATGTACAGTTATTTATAGTCAAGCGATGGGGATACATTCTGAGAAATGAGTCCTCAGGCGGTTTCATCATTGGCGAACATCACAGTGTAGTTACACAAATTTAGATGGTGTATATATATATATATATATATATATTTCCAAATGTCCTAGCACTATTACTAAAATCAATCATTTCTCTTAACTGGATCTGCAATGCCATGAAGTGACATATGTCAGATTTCTATATATGGTCCATCATAATCTTACGGAACCACCATCATATATGAAATCCATCACTGATTGAAATGTTGTTATGCCACACCTGACTGTATCTGCACATTCAGTTACATTACACAGTGAATGGAATTGACTGGTTATTCACTGAACACTGGTACCATGTAGGGAGCGTGTCCCATCAATTCAGTAACAAATCATTAACTATGCATGCCAGCACAGTCTCAATGTATGCCACGCCTTTCTGTTTGATCAATATGCTGCCATTTGCCCTTTACTGTCCCATGTATTGAGGAGTTTCTGGAAGACACTCACCATTCCTTCACAGGGATCATAGAGTCGCTGAATGAGCTGCAGTGCTGTACTTTTTCCAGCTCCACTGGGTCCTACCAGAGCTGTCATTTCCCCTGGTTTAATGACCATGTTGAGGTTATTTAGAATCTGGAGAAGAAAGAAAAGAGCAAAGTTCAGATTGTCACTGTTTACCAAATCAAACATTTGGGCTACAAGTGCAGATGCTTTTTGTGGATACTCGGTGTCTGCGTGTGTGTTTACGTATGCCCCCAAAGCAATGTCCACTATAACCAGCAAAAGAAAACATTGGCAAGGGTGAGGTTTTGGCATTTAGCACATTACTTAATTATTTCACTGAGAGCCATGACCAAGAAAAGAAATGATGTACATTAACACAGGTGAAGTAAATAAGACATGTTAACTTTCGAAATTATGTTCCAAAATCTAATTTAAAATATTCCTGACATACTAGGATAAGGAGACTATGCCAATTAGTTAAAGAAAAAAAACCATTAAGTTAGAAATATAGTACTAATTTACTGATCATGGATTAACAGTAAGATAATTTGCAGATTTTAAGCCACCCTTCCTGTGTATGGTGTATGAACATACCATTTGAATAAACTTACTTAATAAATATTCATAGTGTGTTTGCTAGGTAGAGACTGAATGCTGGCTAGTAGGTCTTGCGAGGAAAGAATGAGAAGCTAATTCATAACTATCCGTCAAATATTTTCACCAATTAAGAGGTGATTTTTGTACTGATTATGGAAAGTGTGGCTTGGGGTCCTCTGTGTCACAAAATCTCACACCTTTCATTTCACACTAGGAGTCAAACTTGCAAATACATTTTCACTTATTAGTCTGTATCAGACTGTAAGCTCCCAGGGCAAGCAGGCATCAAATGTGCTTGTTTATTATTACAGGCCAGTACAATCTGGCACACAGAGGGTTAAAAACATACTTGTACTATGAATAAATACATATAGGTTTAAGTAAGGAGATTTTATTTTGCTATTAAAAGTAATGGCAAAAACCATAATTACTTTCCACCAACTTAATATTAAGTTTTAGCTATCCATTCAAAAATATTTACTGAGTGTGTACTACTTTGTAATTTATAGCTTACAAAGCACCTTTACACACATTATAACATTTGATGTTTAGGTAGATATGTAATAGATAATAAAAATATACTTTAAGTATGGAATCAGAATATATATTTACTTATGTTTTATATATTTACGTATATAATGTAGGTAAATAGAGATATACACCTATATTTGTACATTTGTCATATATATTTATAGATATATTTATATTTACCTACATACCGATAATGTAGGTATGTATATATAAATATAAAACATAGGTAAATATATATTTACATATCATATATTTATGTATTATATACTATAAATATTACATAAATATTGACCTGCATTTTATGTATATGTTTACCTTCTTTCTGTATATATTCATATATTAAAAGAGAGAATTATATATATATATGTATGATAGGTATGTAGTGTCAGAGTGAAGTTATGCTAACAAAATGGGATTTAGTTCTGTGCAGATAACAGAAATATTATTAAGAGAGAGTAGCTAGAGATACTCTGTTGAAAATGAGGAATAAGTCTAATTTCAAAGCCAATTTATTCAGGGGTAGTAGATCCTAATTATCCTGTAGAGTAAATTGCCTTTGAAGATAATTTAAAGGTAGGAAATTAATTTTTTTTCACCATGTGCCCTGAACAAGACACGAGAGCATAATATCACAAGGACACCTTCCTATAAAGGCTGATGCAGTGGCCCTAGTGAATTTACAGATGGGAAGTAAAAACCTACATAATGGCAGCTTTCCTTTGCCTCTTCACACCGTATACTCAGTGTCCTCCACTTTCTACAGTCTCTACGAAGGTTGGGAGGAACCTGTGCTTCTTGATTGTTCTAACTGCCTTGTCATTTATCTAGCACATGCATAGAAAGACAGGACCTGCCACTCATTTCAACAGAGTGTCCTATGGTTCTTTTAGCCTGAATGTGCTGCCAGACTGTGTCCCAACCAGGGGATTTGCACATTATGGTTATCACAAAGGAATGTGGTGTGTTGCCTGAGATGAGCCAACACTGGAGGATACTTCCAGAGAAATACACCTCTATTCCCTATTCCTAGGAACTGAGTCAGGCTTCAGAAAATGAGCAATTTGTGGTTATGCAAATAAATCATCAAAGAAGAAAACATCTATTGTTCTGGGGAAAAGACCAGCACTCACCTTGACCTCTGGTCTGGAAGGATAGTGGAAGGTCACATTATGGAATTCAATTTCACCCTTGATTCGATCCAACTTGTAACCATCTTCTGACATGCAGTCAATGATGGGTTTCTGGAGTGAAATACAAAAAGGACACAGTGTAAATTCAAACTAAGATGCACAACTCAATTCAAATTGTAAATTCAAACTAAGAAACATCTTTGGCATATCTCTGCAATGTTTTATCTTGTTGTTGCTCTGCTTTATGAGTAAATTCAAATGAAGATGTATATATTTATTGTGCCTCTTAGTTTGCATGTATCTTAATTTGAATTTACTTGGAGCAACAACCAGATAAAACATTGCAGAGATATGCCAAAGATATTTATACATTAAACATTTATTAATAATAGTGAGAATAATCACTACTTATTGAGATATTATATATTAACATAATACATATTTAATTAATTTATTTAATTGCTATTATTTATTGACTTATTACTGAGATATTATATGTGTACTATTATATAATAATACATATTATATTGTATTAATGTTGTATTAATATTATAAATGTATATGTTAATAATATAATATATTTTATATTACTATATTATTAAGATAATACAGGAGGCAATGTACAAGGTGTTTTCATACTTTTATTTACATAATTGTCACCATGACCAAACTAGACAGGTGATATGCCCATTTTTCAGTTGAAGAAGCAGAGAAATTGAAGAGAGATTAAGTTTCTAGGACCATGCAACTAATCAACCAATCTGGGGTCCAAGGGTATTCTTTTGAGTATCCATGGTAGATGATGATTAAAACTGAATGTTCCTAAATGATGTCTTCAAATGCTACCAACTTTCAATTCTTGTCCTGAATTTCACCTCTTTTGCTAAGCAACAAGCTCAATCTAGAATTTAACCACTCTGGTTAATCAGAGCAAAGTGAGGGCCTCCTCCTGCTACCAGAACACTCCAGCATCATCTTCTTCCCTTGTCCATAACTAGTGACGGAAATTCATCACTGTATTAGTCCATTTTCACACCGCTATAAAGAATACCTGAGACTGGGTAATTTAGAAAGAAAAGAGTTTTAATTGATTCACAGTTCCAAATGGCTGGGGAGGCCTCAGGAAACTTACAACCACAGTTGAAGGCAAAGGGGAAGCAAAGCACGTATTACATGGTGGCAGGAGACAAAGCACGTAGGGGAAACTGCCACTTTTAAACCGTCAGATCTCATGAGAACTCCCTCACTATCACAAGAACAGCGTGGGGGAAAATGCTCTTATGATCCAATGACTTCCCACCAGGTCTGTCCCTCGACACATGGGGATTACAGTTCCAGAGAAGATTCGGGTGGGGACATAAAGCCAAACCATATCAGTCACTTTAGCTCTATTTAGGAGTATAATGTAATCTGCCTTCTTATTGGGTTGCTAATAAAGATAGCAATTTTTAAATGCCTTAATTTTTTAGTTTCAGGGCACTTTTAGAGTCATCATCTTATTTGAGCATATAACAACCTTAAGAAAGAGGTAGAATTTGAATACATTGACATCAACTTTTTTTCTTTTTCAGAGACAGGGTTTCATTCTGTCACCCAGGCCAGAATGCAGTGGTGTGATCATAGCTCACTGCATCTTCAAATTCCTGGGCTTAGGCCATCCTCCCATGTCAACCTCCTGACTAGTTGGGACTATAGGCATGTGCCATGACACCCAGCTACTTTTAAAATTTTTTGTAGAGACAGGGTTGCCCAGGTTTGTCTCAAACTCCTGGACTCAAGCCATCCTCCTGACTTGGCCTCCCAAAGTGCTGGGATTACAGGTGTGAGCCACCATGAACATTTTTATGTGGTTTTCAACAATCTCTTTGTATATGACACCCCAAATTATAAAAACAGATAAAGCAATGAGTCAGTTCCTTAGTAGGTTACAACTTCACTGTTTGGCGAAAAAGTATCAAACAGGGGACAGGGAACTAAACAGGTTCAGTGAACCCACAAATCACCTCTGGATTTCCAGGGCTTGCTTTGGACTCAGCTCAGGGCTTTTTTTTTTTTTTTTAAGAGAGAAAGAACAACAAATTACCAACTTCCCCTTCTGTTCTTGGCTTTCTGTTTGTTTGTTTTTTGAGACAGGTTCTCACTCTGTTGCCCAGGCTGGAGTGCAGTGGCGCAATCATGGCTCACTGTAGCCTCAGCCACCCTGGGCTCAGGTAATCCTCCCACCTCAACCTCTTAAATAGCTGGGACTACAGGCACATGCCACTGTGGCTGGCTAACTTTTGTGTTCTTGGTAGAGACAGGTTTTCACCATGTTTCCCAGGCTGGTCTTGAACTCCTGGGCTCAGGCGACCCGCAAACCTTGGCCTCCCAAAGTATTGGGATTACAGGCAAGAGCCACCATGCCTGGCGCGTACTTGGATTTTGACTCCCTAGCTTGGCCTCCAGTGTGCTTCTATAGACTAACCAATAAAATCCCTTTTGCCATATTTAGAAGATAAGCGAATTTTATGGACATGGCCTTGAAGTCCTGCATGGTATGGCCCTTCCCATGCCTCCAGCCTCTGCCCCTTGTTCACTCTATTCAGTTGCACTGGGCTTGTTTCAGCTTCTTTAAATCAGCAACCTTTCCCAACCTGGGGGCCTCTCTTCCATGAATGCCCTCCCTGTTCTTACTTCCCGTACCCCACCCCCTCGAATCCCCCTTTGCATGGCTGACTCTTCAGTTCTCTGCTCAAATGCTGCCTCCTCAGAGATAGCATTGGCTGTCACCACCAACCAATTTAAAGACTCCTTCTCCCACCCCAATCGCTGTCACATTGCCCTATTTCATTTCCTTCCTTTACTTACCACTCTCTGCTATTGTCTTATCTTTGAATGTGCATACTTCTTTACTGCCTGTCCTCTCCCAGCATGAGTAAAGAACAGGGTTCTTACTTGTTCTCTTGTTGCATTCACTCCCTTGAGGCAGGAGAATCGCTTGAACCCAGGAGGCGGAGGTTGCAGTGAGCTGAGATTGTGCCACTGCACTCCAGCCTGGGCAACAAGAGCGAAATTCCATCTCGAAAAAAAAAAAAGAATTGGCACCAGCACATGATAGCATTTAATATAATAAGTGTTGCTAAATTAAGGGCCTTGTGATAGCTTCTATTTTTAACATTTAGGTAAATTCTTAATGGGTGCTCTCTCCCCAGCCCCCACCCGTTAATGGACTTTACTTTTGGCTTTTACATACCCTGTCTATTGTCTCAAAAATACTGGTGGCTGCTGCACGTCCAGTTGCAAAGGCTTCCAAACAAGGAGAGGCATTGCCAAGATTTAAAGCTCCTACTATGACACTGAGGAAAATCTGAAATGAAAAGAGAGAGAGATTTTTCATGTGTTTTTGTTAATGTGTAAATCGTAATTACTATCATTTGGGTCATCCATGTTAACTCAGAGAGTTATCAGAAATTCTCTTCTGTGGGTTCGAAAGCTAGCTCTTTGGCTGTTTGGAAATACCCAAAATAGTTTTTGTTCTGTAAAGCATTTCCAATTTTTCCACTGTTATGATTTAGAAGACCACTTTATTTTTTACTGAATATTACTCTTCTACAAAGTAGAACTGTTTTGAAATGAGTAAGAAGTCTAAGCAAGGTAGCATGTAGACCCAAAGTGGACTTGAATAGTGATTTGATCATTGAATTCATTATATAATCAACCTTATAGTGATTTTCTGGTTAAAGGGTTGCCAAAAACAATACGGACACTAAGATCAGCCTGACTATTCTAGAGGCTGGTACACGCAAAACCAACCTGCTACTGCTGTTACCGCTATACTAATGCTGCTATTATAGTAGTCACTGGGATAACTACTGCAACTACTATGAATAACAGCAATAATAACAATAATAACAGGTATGTTTCTAAGTGTTCTATCTGTATTATTTCATTTTATCCTTACAACAGAAGAGTGAACAGACAGGTACGGAGGCTCCTAATTTGCATTAGGTTACAACATGTCATAAGTAGTAGAGCAGAATTTGAATCCAGGCTTTTGACTACCATTCTACCTAGCTCCCAGACTCACCTGTTGCTGGCTACATGCAGGAGGAGTGATCAGGTTCCTGTGCAGACTTGGGGCAGCTGTTCTTTGACTTACCAATGCAGTCATCTCATTACCTTAGGGGAAGGCTACCTGATCATGCCCAGATGTTCCTACCAAATAGCACTCTGTTTTATTTATATCAGCACTGTTTATAAAGGTGAGGAAGAGGCAATGAGGCAAATCCTCAAGTTGGCCTCCAGAAGGAATACCAGTCTCCTCTCTACCCTGTCAGCCAAAGAATGGTCCTATTCTTGTGACTCGCATAGAGGATGTTTCATTGGCTACAGTCTACTGCCAAGCCAAAGAGTGGCCCTGCATGAATGTAGTCTTTTTCAGGTAATCAAATGATCCTGGTCTGTGATGGTTTCCATAGGCCAGACCCTTCTCATTTGTTCTATCACACTGGGGCAAATTGCGCGAGTCTCTCCTGCTTCTCTTTCTTCCTTGTGGCTGGAGTGGCTGAACCATGGAAAGTCTCAGAGCCTCTCAGCCATGTCTCTCCCTCTTCAGTAACCTCTTCATTCACACATTAGGATGATTAACGGGGCCAGGGCTGCCCTACGTGGGTGGTGGGTTAGCCCACTCATGCTTTCTCCCTAGAGTCCTAGCCTATGCATAGGGACAAAAATTATCTCTTCATCTCCTTTTCCTCAATTATGGCATGTGGTTCCTCCCATAGGCAGATTATGTAATCTTTCAAGCCCCCATTTCTTCATCTGCAACACAGGGATAATGATAGCATATATTTCATAGGATTATTACAAGGATCAAATGAGATAATGTGTGTAAGGATGATTAATCCAGTGCTAGCCACTTCAGTGGTAGTAATGATGTTGGTGATGATGATGCTGACAGTGAAGAAAGTATTGAGGTCCCACACTTAGGAGGTGGTAAAGGGACAGACAGAACACTTCTTATGGTCTAATTTAGTTTAAGACCACACGCATCAGAGGTTTTCCTACCTCAGCAAAGGAACCTTCCATTTGCCCTAGATCCAGGGCCAGCAAACATTTTCTGCAAAAGGGCCAAATAAGTGTTTTAGGCTTTTCAGATCATATGGGCTCTGAAGTAATTACTCAACTCTGCCATGTAGTATAAAAGCAGCCACGGACATATGTAAATAAATGACCGTGGCTCTGTGCCAGTAAAATGTTATTTATAAAAATAGGTGGTGAGCTGGATTTGGCCTGTTAGCCATAGTTTGCTGACTCCTGGCTGACTGGAGGCCTAAATTGAAGTTTGGGGTCCAAGTCTTTGAATGGCTCTCTGGAGGGGGAGGAGTGAGTGAGACGGGACAAAAGCACATTCCCAAACCATCACAGTAGCTAGCAACATCCCAATAAGCCATCACTTGTCACTCTGAACATCATATTCTTTAGCCCTGTGAACAGCAGAAGTAGTGTAGACAGAGAGATGGGAAGAGAGACTGCTGTGGAACAATCAAGCTATGGGTGTGCTGGAGAAAAACGGGTCCGTGGCCCCTGGGAAGACAGAGTCAGGGGCAGGAAAACAGTGGTTAATAGGTAGGCGCCAAAGTCAGGGAGACCTGAGTTCAAATCCCTCTTAATGTCACTTGGCACATATTTCTTGACCTCATGGCCTCAATTTCATGTTTAAGTGGTAGTATAATGACACCAATTACAGAATGAGATTGAGAGCATTTCATGCAGTAATTTTGTTACATAATCCATCACTCAGTGCTTGACACTTTATATATACTGAATGAATGTCACTCTCCATTATGTGATTATTTTTATTAATGAATTCTAAAACTCAAGAGGGTCATGAAAGAACAACCTTCTGCACCATTCAGGTCCTCTTTGTCTTTCCCTACCAGACTACAGAGTGTATTTTTTCTCTGTGTACAAGTGATACTAATTATAGTCACTTATGTGAACTACTTACTATTTATGCCCAATTACCATGCAGCCAGTGATGATTTTGTGCATCACAAAATGTACTAGATTAATCAAATCGTTAATTAGTTTTGTGGATTAAAACACTCAACTCAGCCCATGCACACTCAGCCTTCATAGTTTGCTGCTCAGAAGTTTGGCCAAGACCTCACTGAAAGAGAGAGAGAGAGAGACACACACACACACACACACACACACACACACACACACACACAGAGAGAGAACAAGGAGTATAGTGTTAAAGAATGCATTTCATCTTCCCAAAGGAAATTTTCTCTTAAGATATAAGCAGACGCTTACAGAAAGATGTTGGGAGTAACAGGTTAATAATTAGTGATTAAAATGTTAGAGACCCATAGTATGCCATGCCTGCACATAGCAAGGACTCAAGAAATATCAGTTAAAAGAATAAATTATTTACAAAAGTTAAAGTAGCTCACTGTACAATGGGCAGAAAATTTAAAGATGAGAGCCATAAAATTGGATTCCTACTACAGACGGTTACCAAAGGGCTTTTTATTCAAGTGCTTCCAGTTGGAATTGTGTATTATTTGATTTTCAATTTACCAATTCACTTTTCCCTCTGAACCATTATTATTGTGTACCTCTATCCTCTCCTTGTAGGCATGGAAAAAGGGAAAAATAAGTTTTCTCAATGCTTGTCTTCTTGCATAGTAAGTATATATAAGCAGCTAGGACTAAGGCCAACTACTGATATCTCTAGTTTGGCAAATGTCAAAGTTCTTAGGAGGAATTGGATTAATAAAGACAAGGGACTATAGTTACAATTTGGACCTGCAATACTTCATTGGCTTTTCCAATCTGCAAAAAATGTACCTAAGTTGTTAAGAAGTGGTTAAATTATAAAATTGGTAACACTTCCCATCCATACTATCTCTTTAAAGTTTACAAAACACATGAACCTGTATTATCATATTTATTTCCTTTAACAAAGTTCAAAAAATGTCAGCCATTCATGTTGCAAAGATAAACTGAATTGAAAAGGTTGTTCTTTGTGTATTATCATGTTTAATGAAATAAAGTCCGTGGCTTGGAATGATTATGGTTTGACCTCTGATAATCACTTCCATTTGCAAATCAAAATCCTACTCAATTTTCCCAGGCAATGTATTTATCCTAAAGCAGTAGATTATGAATTTTAAGCTTTCAACTAGCAAATTTCTGGTTTACAAGGTTTTGATATTTTTCATTGTTTGCTCTACCCAGAATCTGGAGCTAAAAAATTTTACTTAAGAATTTGATATAAAACTACTCATCATCTACTTGCAGGCCAAATGAAACAAATATTTCATTTTTTGTTTCCCTGACCTCATAGATCTTACTGTCTGAGGGTGGAAAGGGATGGGCACAAGTGTAAATAAATGCAAATATTCAATGTCACACAAGTGCTTTGAAAAAAAAGTACAGCAAATCACAAAAGAGAATAAAAAATGGGTGAGCGTAAAAGGCCTGACTGGGAAAGTGACATTTAGCTGAGAATTCAAACAATGATCAGAGTCCAGCTGCAACAAGAGAGAGCCATAAGCTAAGGAGGAAAGGCCTTGGGAGAGGGAGCAGGATAAGAAGCCTTCCTTGACCCCAGTCACACCTGGTTATCCTGCTATTCACTGTCAAGGTTCTCTGTCCTTGTCTCTATTTGTCTGTATTCATTTACATGGTTACTTATTTACTGCTTGTCTTCTCCATTAAACTGTAAATTCCATCAAGGCAAAAAAGAAAACCCCACATTTCTGTTGCTCACTGTTGAATCCCCTGCATTTTCTAAGTGTCTGGCACATAGTAGCTGCTGAATAATTACTTATTGAATGAATAACTGGAAGGACAATGAAAATTAAAGGCATTAGCTACTTTAGCACAAGTGAGCAATAAAGTACATTTGTAATACCTGTTCAGTTAAGGATGTTATTGACCTGGCATTTTAGTAACTCATTATGTTTCACAAATACCTTTATTAGTACGTATCTTGGACTGTCATAAAGCTCAGTTATATGAGCTGTTAATTTTTAGCTGAGAGATCACTGACTTTCCATTTTCATGGTATATTTGCTTTTGGACTCAGAAAATCATTTCATAGCTATAAAGTCTTCAGTTAATCTGAAATTATTAAATTGTGGGTTTCATCAATTCAAATGTTTAGCATCTCTTTACTATAAAATGTATAAGTATTACTTGTTTCTCCATAAAATTTCTAGAAGATAACATTGGAAAAACCCTTCTAGACTTCGGCTTAGGCAAAGATTTCATGACCAAGAACCCAGAAGCAAATGCAATAAAACAAAGATAAATAGGTGAGACTTAAACTAAAGAGCTTTTTCACAGCATAAAGAACAGTCAGCGAGTAAACACACAACCCACATGATGCGAGAAAATCTTCACAATCTACACATCTGACAAAGGACTAATATCCAGAATCTACAACAAACTCAAAAAGTGGCCTAAGGACATGAATAGACAATTCTCAGAAAAAGATATACAACTGGCTAACAAACATATGAAAAAAATGCTCAACATTACTAATGATCAGGGAAATGCAAATCAAAACCACAATGTCTCTTGCAAGAATGGCTATACTAAAAATATCAAAACATAATAGATGTTGGCATGGATGCGGTGAAAAGGAACACCTCTACACTGCTGGTGGGAATGTAAACTAGTACAACAACTATGGAAAACAGTATGGAAATTCCTTAAATAACTGAATATAGAACTACCATTTGATCCAGCAATCCCACTCCTGGGTATCTACCCAGAGGAATAGAAGTCATTATATAAAAGAGATACTTGCACACACAGGTTTATAGCAGCACAATTTACAATTGCAAAACTGTGGAACTAGCCCAAATGCCCATCAATCAACAAGTGGATAAAGAAACCGCGAGATGTGTATATATGATAGAATACTACTCAGCCAGAAAAGGAATGAATTAATGGCATTCACAGCAACCTGGATGGGATTGGAAACTGTTATTCTAAGTGAAGTAACTCAGGAATGGAAAATCAAACAGTGTATGTTCTCACTCATAAGTGGAAGCTAAGCTATGAGGATGCAAAGGCATAAGAATGATACAATAAACTCTGGGGACTCAGGGGAAAAGGATAGGAAGGCAGTGAAGGATAAAAGACTACAATTTGGGTTCAGTGTATACTGCTTGGGCGATGGGAGAACCAAAATCTCACAAATCACCACTAAAGGACTTACTCATGTAACCAAATACCACCTGTTTCCCAAAAAACTTACGGAAATAAAAAAAAAAATTTTGTTAAGGTATTACTAGTTTCCGCAGACAGACTCCATAAAATCATTGATGCTTTTTTCCTGAGGACACCAAAATAATAAACAAAACATCTAATCCATGGACTTTTCTGAGATACCAGAAGGAAACGTTATGTCTTGGTCAATAAGTCAAGGTACCTGGACGAGGGTTCCTGGTGTATATTCTCCTTCATCCAGGACAAGTGTGGAGCCATACCAGAAGGCCAGTGCATAACACAGAAAGATGAGACACCACACGAATCCCGTAAAGAATCCCATCACTATCCCTTTTCTAATTCCCCAACGCTGGGCAAACACAAGATTTTTCTCATACCTGTGAAGAGAAAACATTTGAGCCAATTTCAGCAGAAACAGCTTAAGTTATAATGTTTAAGACAGGCCATGATGCAGTGGTTTTACAAAATGACCATAAAATCATCCCAAACACAGCAACTTTAGGAAGAAAAATCTCCAACAACCTTTGTGTAGTTTTTTCAAGTTTGTTTTAACCTGACAATGAAACATGTTGAAAGGACGATACTTAACAAAGCTGCCTGATTGCTGCTTGGATTGCATAGTGAGGTAAGCTTGGCCCCAAGAGAAAAAGAATTTTCAACATAAATGTATGAACAAGAGAGATCTAGTATTACTTGCGTTTGAAGTGTTTCCTTGAGTCACATGACATGTCCCTATCAGAAAATAATGCAACTGGTTCCAAATAAGCAGACCAGACTATTTTGTTTCCAGCTCCCCAGGCTTGGACCTAGTGTTTGCACCAACTCATCTACAACTCACCCATCTTCCCTGTGGCTGAGATGCTGTGTTGTGACATACGGGTCAGGTTCACAGCCATGAGACATGGATAACTGAAACTATGTGGAAGTCCAATGCAAGGAATAGGTTTCAGTAATTCTATGATCTAGCCATTAACAATGGGCATTGTCTCATATATAGCTCAGGCATTCTGAAACCACCTTCCTACATCTCAAGAATTGAATTCATGGAGAACTTTTAACCTTTTGCAGGACACAAACTGAAGGTCTATCCTATGTTTGTTACCATTTTTAAAACACTACACTGCCTCTTTTATTGACAATAAAAGATAATGTCTTTCATGGTGGAAGAAATATGCTACTGAAATTTTTTACAAGAAATAAAGAACCTCACTCCACAAACCAAAAGAAGTGGGGAAAAGAGGATAATAAAAGGTTATAAATCCTATTAATCTTTTTTACTTGGTGGATTTGGTAGCAACTGAGAATAACACCATCTTACCAAATCTACAACACATAAAGTAAGATTTACTATTCAGTTGGTAGTTATTTTATAAAAATCAAAGCATGGCACATAGTAAGTACTCAATAAATACCAGATAAATTAAAGAACAAACAAAATTACATTTTAGACAACAGTATTATTTTGGCCATTTGGGTTTTTCTTTTCATTGAGAGTTAACCTCTAGAATAGTGATCTATAATTTATCAACACTAATTTGTTTTTTGAGACAGGGTCTCACTCTGTCATCCAGGCTGGAGTGCAGTAGCATGATCACAGCTCACTGCAACCTCAGCCTCCCCAGAATCAGGTGATCCTCCCACCTCAGCCTCCAGAGTTGCTGCGACTACAGGTGCACACCACCATGTCTGGTTAATTTTTGTATTTTTTTGTAGAGATGAGGTTTCGCCATGTTGCCCATGCTGGTCTCAAACTCCTGGCCTCAAGCAACCCACCTGCCTTGGCCTTCCAAAGTGCTGGGATTACAGGTGTGAGCCACCGTGCCCAGTCTGTTTGACTAAATTGAAATCTTATCAGACTTTATAAAGAACATGTAGCATGGTACCTGAATAAAACGTGTTTAATTAAAAAGGTGTTCAATAAAAATGTGTGAAATAGCATTTTGAATCATGTTGGCATTTCTTTATTATTTTTTAATTGACAAAAGTTACATATATTTATGGTATACAACATGATGGTTTGAAGTATGTATAAATTGTGGAATGGCTAAATCAAGATAATTAACAAATGCATTACCGCACATACTTACATTGTGTGTGTGTGTGTATGTGGTGAGAACACTTACCTCTCACCTGCCCCCTTCCCCTCAAGGCCCGTGGTACTGTTCTGCTCTCTGCTTCTGTGAGTCCAACTCTGTCAGTGATATCATGGGGTATTTTTCTGTGCCTGGATTATTTCACTTAATGTAATGTCCTCCAGGTTCATCATGTTGCTGCAAATAACAGTATTTTCTTCTTTTTCAAGGCTGAATGGTATTTTATTGAACGTGGCATGTAAATTTACACACACCGTATTTTCTTCATTCACTTGTCTGTTGATGGGTGCCTAGGCTGATTCCATATCTTGGCTATTACGAATAATGTTGCAGTGAACATAAGAGAACAGCTCTCTCTTGATATACTGATTTCATTTCCTTTGGACATATACCCAATAGTGGGGATGCTGGATCATATGGTAGTTCTATTTTCCATTTTTTGAGGAATCTCCATACTCTTTGGCTGTACTGATTTACTTTCTCACCAAAAGCGATCTGTGTAACAGGGTTTCATTTTCCCCATATACTTGCCAACACTTGATATCTTTCTTCTTTTTATAATGGCCATTCTTACAGATATAAGATGATATCCCATTGTGGTTTTGACTTGTGTTTCCTTGATGATTAGTGATGTGTGACATCTTTTCACATACCTGTTGTATGTTTCTTTTTGTATATTTCTATTTGTATGTTTTTTTTTGAGAAATGGCTATTCAGGTCTTTTGACCATTTTTTAATCAGGGTGTTTCCTTGTCATTGAGTTGTTTGTGTTTCTTGTATGTATTGGATATTAATCCCTTATCAGATGTATGGTTTACCAATATTTTCTCTCATTCTGTAAATTGCCTCTTCACTCTGTTGATTGTTTCCTTTCTGAAGCTTTTTAGTTTGATGTAATCCCATCTGTCTATTTTTGCTTTTGTTACCTGCCCTTTTGTGGTTGTGCCAAAAAATCATTGCCTAGACCAATGTCATAGAGCTTCTACCCTGTGCTTTCTTTTAGTAGTTTTTCAGTTTTACATCCTACATTGAAGACTTTAATCCATTTTGAGTTGATGTTTGCGTATAGTGTGAGATAAGGATCAAATTTCATTCTTCTGCATGTGGATATCCAGTTTCCCTAGCATCGTTTATTGAAGAGACTGCCCTTTCCTCATGATGTGTTGTTGGCCTCTTTATTGAAAATCAATTGACTATAAATGCATGGACTTCTTTCTGGGCTCTCCATTCTTTTTCACTGGTCTATGTGTCTGTTTCTGTGATAGTCCATGCTGTTTTGATTGCTATAGTAATCAAATAATCAAATAATATAATAATAATCTACTACTTTCTAGTAGATTTTGAGATCAGGTAACATGATGCCGCCAGCTTTGTTCTTCTTGTTCAGAATTGCTTTTGCTATTCAATGTCTTTTGTGGTTGCATAAGAAATGGCAAGAATGGGTATTTTTGTCTTGTTCTTATCTTAGTAGGAAAAGCTTTCAAATTCTCACCCTTGAGTATGATTTAGCTGTGGGCTTGTCATGTGTGACCTTTATTGTATTGAGGTACATTCTTTTTATACCTAATTTGTTGAGCATTTCTGTCAGGAAAGGATGTTGAATTTTGTTAAATGCTTTTTCAGCATCTATTGAGATAACCATATGGTTTTTGTCTTTCATTCTGTTAATGGGGTATATTACATTTATTGACATGCCTATGTTGAACCATCCTTACATCCTAGGGATAAATCCTAGGATCATGGTGAACGATACTTTTCATGTGCTATTCAATTTGGTTTACTAGTATTTTTGTTGAGCATTTTCATATCCATGTTTATCATGGATATTGGCCTTTGATTGTCTTGTAGTATCCTTTTCTGGCTTTGGTATCAAGGTAATATTGGCCTTGTAAAATGAGTGTGAAGTATTCCCTCCTCTTCAATTTTGTGGAAGAATTTGAGGAGGACTGGTACTAGTTTTTCTTTAAATGTCTGGTAAAATTCAGCAGTGAAGCTATCAGGTTCTGGGCTTTTCTTTCATGGAAGACTTTTTATTACTGATGCAATCTCCTTACTCATTATTGGTATGTTCAGATTTATTTCTCTTTATTTTTCCATGATTCAACCTTGGTAGGTTGTATTTTTCTAGGGATTTATCCATTTCTTCTAGGTCATCCAATTTGTTGGCATTTGTTTTTAGTAGTCTCTTATGATCCTTTGTACTTCTGTGGTATCAGTTGTAATGTCTCATGTAGGCTTTTCTTTAATGACAGCAAACAGCATTATAGACTGATATGAGGTATAATATGTGTACATAAATACCATCAGATTTTGAAATAAATATCTACTCTAAGTTGGCTTTCTAAAAATTGCCAAGTGCAACATCTTTAAAAACATACTGCTAAAGGCTTGGGACTTCTTATAGTGCTTTGACCAACCTAAATTAATCTGCTTAGCTCCCTCTTGAACAAGTACTTCCTCTGGAGGCCGTAGACCAAGGTTGGTCTGCCACTTTGCACAGACTGAGAGATTCAGGGTACTACACTGATTGATGAAATTAGGGAAACAATCAGATCCCAATTAACCAACCTTTCAACCTCTCTTTTCTCACCACCAAAAGCAGCCACCGTTCTCATTGATGAAATGACTTCATCAGCCACCACCCCTGCTTTGGCATAGGCCTTCAGTTCATAGTCCGTAAACTTGGACACACTCTAAAAATCAAAAAGAAGGAAAGAAAATGTGAAGTCCAAGAAATTAGGTAAGTCAGTCTGTCATTTAGATTCATTTAGCATGTGGCATGGTTTAATACAATATCAGATTCTCACTGTAACATCACTGACAGGAGGAAGAAATCTGGTCCAGATTTGGTCTATGGTAAGCTTCATCCAGGGTTGTTTGTTGATATATCAAAATGACCCTACTAAAAGTAAGAACCTCCTCACAGAATAAATTCCAAATAGGACATTCTGTGAGACTAAAGTGTTTCCATCATTATACTAATAAAGTGTTAAGTTAGACCATGTCATAGTTCATTGCTATTAGCCAATGGCCATTGCATAATTTATAGACAAACACCAGAGACACATGCAGATGTCATGACTGGGTATAATATATGGCATATAACATATAGAGTATAGGCATGATGTTGAGAGATGATTCCAGATGATTCCAGAAAAGAAAGTTCATTTTCACTCAGTTGGAGACGCTCAACTATGCAGTTTTCATTTTTATAAAAGGAAATGAAAAGACATCTGTACTTAACAGTAGACACATTACTTTTTCTAAAATTGACTTGGATTGAGTCCTAGTCAAAACGAACCCCCAGAGAAACCCCTGGCACAGATAAATAAATAAGAAGAGGAAAAAACACATATTGCAGAAGATCAACTAGTTCAGAAATATAAAAAAATATATAACACCCAGATTAAGGGAGTTTATCTTCCAGTAGTTTTTCCAAACTTTTAGCAGCAAAACTCTTATCAAAATCTTAGATGGAATTCTAAGATGTAAGTTAAGTAAGTATTCATAGTAGTTTTAAAAAACAATATATTTATTTCATCAATGTACATTTGATAAAACATGTGAATTAAAAATGTAACAGTAAGGAAAGTGAGGCTCTTTTTTTTTTTTTTTTAAAGAGCCAGGTTCTTGTTCTGTTGCCCAGGCTGGAGTGCAGCAGCATGATGCTAGCTCACTGCAGCCTCAAACTCCTGGACTCAAGCATTTGACTGGCCTCAGCCTCCTGGGTATCTGAGACTATAGGCACATGCCACCATGCCTGGCTATTTAGAAAGTTTTGTTTTTTTTTTTTTTGTAGATATGGGATCTCACTGTGTTACCAAGACTTGAGGCTGTTTTTATTAACATTAAAGTTTACATTTGAGCCTAATGAAGTTGCTCGTATAGTTTGCTTTATAGTTGCTTGTAGAAGTTTGTTGTATAAGAACAAGCATACACAGACTTGAAAGCAAGACAAGACATGTACAGACCTACAACATTCCAAATCAGTGACATGTTTATGAGAAGCTGGAAATGGGTACTGAGATGACTAGAGAAGCTAAGCCTTAGATCTGTTTAAAACCAAGTGAACTGGGCTATGTTTTAACCTCCAACATGTTGAAATGTGGCCTATGATCCATGTGAGTGTGTATATTACTTTATCACAGGTTTGAAGAAAGAGATTAGTCTATTTGGAAAAAAAATGAACAAAATGTTTGCAAAACCCCTGAAGCTCTTCTGTGGAAGTTGAGGGTTCCCTGGAGTATAGCTGGAAAGCGGTTAGTAGGAAAGACTGCTTAAAGCTTGAATGATATAGTGGATTGAAAAACATATACATCTGTCTTTAGCAATTGATTCTGTGCCTGACACTGCTTAAATCCATATCGTGGATTATTCCCTGAATCATCATAATGTTTTTGGGAGGTATTATCCCTATTTTAAAGACAAAGAAACTGAGGTTTTCATGGGTTAAATGGATTTTTCCTGAGTCACATAACCTGTGATGACCTAGTGAAATGGAGTGAGCTCTTTGCTATTGTCACTTTAAACCATTTTCTATATTATCTGGCAAATGTCTGAGTTATTTAGTCAGTGGACTGTGAGACTATTTTGCTATTGAGCAATAGGAAATTGGTACCTATTGCTCAATGATGTGTGAGTATGTATGCAGTTTTTCAGTTAAATTCTATTCTAATTTATAGCAAATTTTTAGTATGCCTGATCCCATAACGTGCTATCTAATGTGACTGATCTAATAATAATTTCTCAGTCCTTGGGAGTGTTTTTAGCTGATGTGATCCAAAATTCCTATATGTTGTCCAGGCCTCAATACCTGGGGAACCAAGACAGTGACTGGGATAACTCTTGGAATGGGTCAAATCACTTCTCTCTGAAAGAGGTTATCTGAAAGATAAGATGAAATGGAGAACACAGTTATGATTGCAGAAATCCTTCTTATGTACTTGTTAATGCTCTGAGTCTGTTGTGCCATTTCAGGGAAGTGCTTGAGCTTGGCAGTACACGGGGAACAATAGGCATATTGGAGAGTGAGTGGGGTTTGGAGTCAGAACCCCTTAGACTTGAATCCTGCTCTGCCAGCGGTGAGTCCCAGACAAATCCCCTTACCTCTCTGAGCCTAGTTTCTTATATTTAAAATGATGCTAGTGCTCACTTTATAAGATTGTTGTAAGGATTAGAGATAATGACTATTAAGCTCCTAATAGTGCCTAGAGAAACAGTGAATGCTCAATAAATGTACTTGCTGTTAATAAAATAATATTTACCTTATTAAAACATCATTAATCCCTATTTGATGAAATGTCATTTGACATTGGGGAGTAATCTAACAAACTACATGAAAATAGTGATAATTATGTTGCTAACTATACTCAGGAAAATGGACTCAATCTTCACATTTTTGGTTGTTTATGAGGGCAAATGTCTTCCCATGGAGAGATGCAAAAAGACATTCTTACCAGACCAATGGTGGCTGCTCCAATCCCAATGAGAGGGCTGACAGAAATAATAACCAAGGTCAATTTCCAACCCCTGAAAAATCCCAACAGGAACCCACAGATGGTCGAGGTCATGCGCTGAATGAAAAGGGCCATTTGGTCAGCTATGGCATCATTGATTTTATTAATATCACTAGAAACCAGAAAGATTTTGGTCACTAAAACTGAATTTGATCATTCAAATGTCTTGCTGAAAGTCTCAGTCTTTCTCTTTTAAACATTCCCATCTCTCCATCCCCATCACCCTTGGGTAGCATTAACAGCCTCTCAAATCTTGGAAAATTTGCTGCACCTTGGGATGTTATCAAGCCTCTTTCCTCATTGCCAACCAACTTTGTCCTTAATCTAGGTCTCACAACGGGTACTAATTGTTGATAAAGGCTTTTGGCAACCATCTTATTTGCCTTTTTCTTTTACATGGCTAATATCCTTGCTCTGTCTTGAAAAGCCTTTCTTCATGTCTGCTGAATCCTTTCAGCCTCAAGGTTCTAGTCACATACCTCCTCGTTCATCAATCTTGTATAATCCCCCAAGAAGTTACACCTTTCTCCCTGTGTTCCCATAACACTGTAATTAATGCCTGTGCATGTGTATGTGTGTAGAATTACTGCATTCTGCTTAGAGGCAGTATAGAGTAGCGGTGAAGAGTACAGATTCTGGAGCCAGACTAAGAATTTGAATACAAACTCTTGTTGGGCAAGTTACTTAACCTTTTCTGTGGCTCAATTTTCCTGCCTGTAAAATGAGAACAATAATAGAACCTACCCCAGTGGGTAGTAATGAGGATTGAAGTAGTGAATGTCTGTAAAGCCTATAGAACAGCGCCTGTCATATAATAAACCATATATGCTAGTTCTGATTATTTGCTTGCACTTCTTATTTCCCCTACTAGGCTGTAAGTGCCTTAAGAGCACAAGTACAAGGTAATTGCTACAGAATATTGATTGAATATAATTATATTAAATTCATATTCCTGAGAACATTTCCTTAACCTCTTGTCCAGATGGAGTGAATAGAGCTTGGCACTAAATAGCAAGAAAGAACCTAAGACATCACCCAGATATTAGGCCATTGTTTCCGGCGAGGTTAGATAACTGTTCAAGGTCACAGTAAGGAGCAGAGTAAGTGCTGGAAGCTGGGGTCCTGACTTTCAGTATGCATTATCTACACTGTAGAGTGACTGTCTTTCAGGGGACCTCAAAATTCAGTTCAGTAGGGTTCAACCAATTCTAATTCCTCTCATTTAGAATTCCTGGGTGGCTGTTAATGACCTAAACCAGGTGTAAACTGGATTTAAATCCAGTTACACCTGGACAGCTAAATAACCTTTTTAACTGTCTTCTATAATACTTCATTTCTAATATTTTAATTGAGGTCTACACACCAAATTGCAGTACCTTGGCTTTCAATTTTTAATGTCCATACTTGACAGTGTATTACCTATGAAAAAGTCATGCCACCTAGGAAAGCCCAATTTAAGAGATGAAACAGGAAAACTGAAAAATACTTTTAAATTGTTATTTAATTTAGAAAGAAGAGTTTTATTATCCAAAATCACACACTAACATACTGTTTTACAAGCTACTTACTCAGAGAATCTTGTATTCAGCTCCCCCACTGAATTGCAGTCAAACCATCCTATCTCCATTCTCATTATTCTCCTAAAGTAAAATTTTCTCATTTTCTGTGTCTGACGAGCTGCGGCAATGACCCAAAAGCATATCTGGAAATGGACAAAGGAAGGTTTAGCATTACAGTGTCTGAAATTTTGTTAATTTCTTCTTTTTTTCAGAAGAAAGTACTTTCAATACAACAGTTGAGAAAAGGGGGAAAATAATTCAGAAAATGCCTCTTCTTGGGAGCTAAGGTGTGAGCTCTGTCATCTGCCTGCTAAAAGTGGAGGTAAACAGAACTTTGGGCAGGGTAGCCTGAGATTTGGGTTTGAATCCAGCTCTGACCCTTAAGCATGTCCGTGTCTTCTGGACTTTACCCTACAGAGCTTCACTTTCCTCATGTGTAAAAGAAGGCTCACAGAACCAAAAATAAGGCATTATTGTTCTTAAATAACTTTTTTTTTCATGCTATTTCTGAGTGAATTTCCCTCCTGAAAGACCTGCCTGGAAGCATTCATGCATAGTTTTCAGGCAATAATTTTCAAGAAATGTAAGACAAAAATTATGACACCAGCATAAATCTAATCTGCTGATAGATTTTCCCAAACTATTAAAAAAAAAGCCTGTTATTAAAATTCCCAATGCCTAAATGGGAAACATTGATTCCTTTCTCTTTACAAACACCACTGCCTGGAATTCTTGAATGAATGGGAAGGAATTCATTATCTTTCTACAAAAGAAAGCAAAAGATAAAATAGTTTTCTTTCTTAACAAGGGTTAAGTACCTCCAAGCCCTTCCATCACTTAAATCTAAAATATGCTCTAGATTCAGCTTTTCAGAATTTGGGTTGGAATGCAGTTTGGTGAGACTTTAGCAATGCGAGAAAAAGAAAGTAAATTTTGTTTTCCTCTATCTCTCCCTCCCCTACTTTCTTCAAGCTACTCAACTGCCCCCTACAAACACACCTGCAAATGTCCATTTCTGGATATAGAAGAGAGGATGAAGTAGGGAAAGGCAGGGGACGACAGGACATTACAACTACGAGTCTATTATTCATCTCTCTGGACAACCACTTGCATCCTCCTAAGTTGTCCACCTGAGAGAAGAATCCCTACCCATTCTCTCATGTCCTCTGGAAATAGACTGTAGTTCTTAGGGCTTCTGATTAGCCTAAAGGGTGGCAACACGTTGCATCTCATTGTAATGTCTTTGAGGTCAGATATTGATCTATAAATTATATGGAGGAGATACTAACTTGAATATATCCTGTGATAAGTACTGCGACAGCAATTCCAGCATAGTAACTGGCAAATCTGATCATTTCGCTCTCAATGTTCAGCAACCTTCAAAAGAGGGAAAAGAATGTTCATACTTGCAAGTAGGATCAAGCTAAGAGAGATTACATTTGTGGATATAGAGGGATTTTAAAAAATATATGTTTTTTAAAATATATATTATATACTTTAAATATATATTATATATAATATATAATAGATATACTGTATGTAGTATATTTCTATTAAACATAATAAGACATTTTATCTATGCAAAATTATAATAAATCCAACCAAATTTCTAAATAGTACCAATCACAGAAAATATGCCTATCCCCTTCATTTTTATAGGCAAAGATGCTGGGACCATGAAATAATTAATTAGCAGTGGTTGGAAGCCAGGATGCCCTAAATGGCAGCCCAGGGCTTGGTCCACTTTAGTCTCTTTCATGCATACTCATTATGCAGTGATACAGCAATCATAGGTAAGAAAGATTTTCAAAAGCCAGATAGGCTATCTGAAAAGAAACTGATAGAATGATGTGTGCTGTAAATCAGGAGGCTTGCTATTACCTCTTCTAGGAATGCAAGCCAGCTTTTCAACTTCTCTATCTCAGAGTGACACTGAAAAATGTGCCTGTTATCATCCCATGGGAGAGAAAAGTATTTTATTAGCCCTGTCTTTTGCTGACTACAGCCTAATCTTCATTCACCAGGACAATTTCTAAGGTTGAAGCCAGACACTTGTGGGAAATAGCAAGAAGAAAAGTAGCAAAGAAAAATACTTCGGCATTTTTCCCAGCAGCACTACCATGTTGCTGCACAGGGCTTGGGATTGGCAGTGCCAGGGAGGGGAGGAAAAAAATTCTGAAGTTGCTTTCAGGAATGAAGGCATTCCATAATTAGAAAATTAACATATTGGTTGATGACAGTTATGATCCTCAGGGACAAGTTACATGGTATAGAGTCTACTTTAGAAAATCAGAAAGCAGCCTGTTTAGCATGGGTTCTTCATCCCACATCCTTTTTGCTCTCTGTCAGGCCTTCATTTTGTGGCTTGAGCTTGAATTTTTTTCTCTCTCTATTGAACTCAGATCAAGCATTGCAATAGAATTCATTTAATACAGAATAAACTGCACTATTAGTCAATATCTTTATTGACTATATTTATATTGAGTACATTTATGCTTGTCTTGCTAGTAGATTGCAAGCTACTCAAGGTCAAGGGCCGGGCTTATACTGCTTGTTCACTCTTCCTGAAATCAATAAATGTTTCTGGATTTTGCTTTGACTTTCAAAATATGAATTAGGAAGGGAAATAATTGTTGTGGTCAACCCTTCTGACAACCTCAAAAGCAGCTAAGGTCTCTTGTGCTCACCACATTCCCAGTCTTTCATGATGACTAAGAAGAATGCTGAGACGAACAAGAACTAGAAAATCATAAACTTATCTATGAGGATCCACAATCAGAGGCTCCTACAAAAGCTAAATATCTCTGAATAGAGAGTATACTATACTATTATAAGTAAAAGCTTTCTAATGTATACATGAGTCAATCCTCTTCATTTTCAGTTTGTTTTGGGGTGTCTAAAACCAGAAAACTGTAAGTATTTGTCCAAACATTTTACTTAGAGAATAGTAGTTAACAGAGGCTGGGAAGAGCAGTGGAGGGGGACGGATGGGGAGAGGTTGGTCAACAGGTACAAAGTTACTGTTCAGGAATAAGTTCTGGTACTACATTGCATAGTAGGTGACTATAGTTAACAATAATACATTGACTATTTCAAGAGAGCTAGAAGAGAGGATTTTGAATGTTCCTACCACAATGGCATGATAAATGTCTTAGGTGATGGAAATGGTAATTATTTGATTTGATCATTACACATTATATACATGCATCAAAACATCACACTGTATCCCATAAATATGTATAGTTGTGTGGCAATTAAAATTATAAATAATAAATAACTTTACTTAAATTTCCTGTGGTGTCTTTATTCTATAAGCACTTTAAGCAGAAGTGATGAAGTGACTGTCATTAAAAATGCCAGTTTACAAACACATGTGGATTAAGGGTGTTGGGCACTGGCCCAGCTCTGGGATTTTCTGGTACAAAATTCAGGAGAATTCTATCACTGCTGGATGGTGCAGATAAAGATATTGCAGTTTATCACGCTTTTCAGCCCTGTCACTGAAATGAGTGGTTAACTCATTTTTATTTTATTCTGGGAAGAAGAGGTGATTAAGGCATTAGAGAACTTGATAATATTTCTGGAACAACAGAACAAACCTATCAGAAAAACTGACAGGAAGGAAAAGAGCAGGCCTGGCTTTGCTCCCTTGACTACACACCAAGGTCTTTATTGTCTGAATGGTGGGAACACTTGTCATCATAAAACCCCAGGAAGGATTCTATAAAGTATGCAGGTGATTTGGACCACAGAATGGCATTTTTTTTAACAGCAAAAACTGACATGAATCTACTTGAACGAATTAAGATTCCCCATTTGTTGAATAACAAAGACTCATTTGTTGAATAGCAAAGAAGGGAGAGAGATGACAATTAGAGGAAAAGATAAGAGATGTTTTACAAATTATTATGATATGAGGACTTATTTTGCTTTTTTTTTTCTTTTTACCTTGTTTTGGAAACTTTTTATCTTTTCTTTTGTTTTACCTTGTTTTGTCATTCAATTTACACATCAAGCTTACAGATTAACTAAAGCCGTATCTTGCAAATATCTTGTAAAACTGTAGGACAATATCACACCCAAGATATTGACACTGATACAATCAAGATCAGAACATTCTCATCATCTCAAGGCTCCCTCATATTGTCCTTTTATACCTCCACATGCTTCTCTCCAATCCCCACATCCTCCTTAGCCCCAGCTACAACCAATCTGTTCTCCTTTGCTGTAATTTTGTCATTTCAAGAATGTTATATAAATGGAATCATACAGTGTAGAGCCTTTTGGGGTTGGCTTTTTTCCACTCAGCATAATTCTTTCAAGTTTCATCATTAACAGTTCATTCCCATTTATTAAGGAGGATTCCATATAATATAGATGTCTCACAGTTTGTTTAACACTCATCCTTTGGAGGATATCTGGGCTGTTTCCAATTTTTATCTATTAGAAATTAAGCAGCTATAAACATTTGTGTATAGGTTTTTATGTGAGCATAAGTTTTCATTTCTCTGGAATAAATCCCCAAGAGTAGAAATGCTGGGTCATATGGTAGTTGAGTGTTTAGATTTTTTTTAAATTACCAAACTGTTTTCCAGGATAGCTATGACATGGTTTGAATGGCATGAGTGATTGTATGAGTGATCCAGTTCTTCCACATCCTCATCAACATTTAGGGTTATCACTATTTTTAATTTTAGCCATTCCGATAAGTCTATGGTAATAGCTTATTTTGATTTAATTTGCATTTCTCTATTGATGCTGTTTAACAGATTTCATGTGCTCATTTGCTGTCTTATATCCTTACTCTTGTCTTTTTCCCATCTTTGAACTGAAATTTGCTATTATTTTAACACTGAGTTTTGAGAACTCTTTTTTTAAATTGTTTAATTCCTACAACTTTTATTTTTTCACAATTTGAAAAAGATGCACTTTTTCTTTCTATTTTATATGGCATGCATAAAACAATGAGTAATGTTCATATAATGCCTTAGAGCAAGCTTCCCCACGGGCCCCAGGCCGGCTGGGGCCCAGAGGCCAGTTCTCGCTTTCTTTTTTGGTGAGTCTAACCTCTATCGCCAGACTGCAGGTGCAGTGGCCCGGATCTCAGCTCCTGCAAGCTCCGCCTCAGGTTCCACCTTATTCCTCCTGCCTCAGCCTCCCGGTGGCTGGGACTGAGCATGCCACCTGCAGCCCACATTTAAGTTTTTGAATTTTTTATTAGAGGCGGGGTTTCACTGTGTTAGCCAATTATGGTCATAGATCTCCTGACCTCATGATCCAGCCAGATAAGCCTCCCAAAAGTACAGGATTACAGGCTTGAGAGCCACCGCGCCAGCCTTTTTTTCAATTATACTTTAAATTTCACGAATTTTATGTGCACAATGCTGCAGTTTGTCCCATATGTCTACATATGCCATATTTAGATTATACCCATTCATAAATCATTTACAGCCCCAAATTTATATCTCCTAATACTTCCCTGTCCTCTCATCCACACAACGGGTCGATTATTGTGATGTTCCCCTTCCTGTGTCCAAAGTGATCTCATTGTTCAATTCCACTACTTGGGTAGGAACATGCGGGTGTTTGGTTTCTGTTCTTGGTGATTCCCTGAATGATGGTTTCCAGCTGCATCCATGTCCCTACAAAGGACATGAACTCGTATTTTTGTGAAACGCGTAGTGTTCCGTGATTGTAATGTTGCCCACATTTTTCTTAATCCAGGTGTGGTGGTTGTTTACGGGTTTGGTTTCAAGTCACACACACTTTCTTGAATAGATTGCCAATAAACCTCGTAATACATAGCTAATACTTTCTCGCCTTTTAAAATATATCAACACAGAATTCTCACCCAAGTAATAGGATAAGCTAGGTCAAATGGTATTTAGTTCTAAATCCTTGAGGAATCACCACACTGTCTTCCACAATGGTTGAACTAGTTTACAGTCCCACCAACAGTGTAAAAGTGTTCCTATTTCTCCACATCCTCTCTAGCACCTGTTGTTTCCTAACTTTTTAATGATTGCCATTCTAACTGGTGTGAGATGGTATCTCACTGTGGTTTTGATTTGCATTTCTCTGATGGCCAGTGATGATGAGCATTTTTTCATATGCCTGCTGGTTGCATAAGAGAATTCTTTAAATATTCTGGATCCCAGTCCTTTTTTGGATACATAAGTTGCAAATATGTTCTCCCAGTCAGTAGCTTGTCTTTTCTTTCTCTTAACAGGATCTTTTACAAAGTTTTTAATTTTTTTGAAGTCCAATTTATCACATTTTCCCTTTATGAATTGTGCTTTTGGTGTAATTTACATGCTCTGTCCAACCCTAGAACAAGAAAATGGTCTCTTCCATATTTTTCTAAAAGTTTAGTTTTATTTGTTACATATAAGCCCATGATTCATTTGAGCTAACTTTTGTGTAATTTCTTTTTTTTTTTTTTTATTTTGCCTACGGATGTCCAATTTCTCCACAAACATTTGATTAAAAGCTTATCTTTCCCCCACTGAATTGTTTTTCCACTTTTGTCAAAAAATCAATTGGACATATTTGTGTGGGTCTATTTCTGAGTTCTCCATTGTGTTCCATTGATCTATATATCTAACCTCTGTCAATGCCACACAGCCTTGACTGCATTAGCTATATAATATGTCTTGAAATTGGGTAGATTGATTTTTCTCACTTTATTATTCTTTTTCAAATTTGTTTTAGCTATTCCAGTTTTTTTTTTTTTACATTTTCATAAACATTTTAAGGTAATCTTTTCTATATCTACAAAAAATCTTCCTTAGGTTTTGATATATTAGGGCTTAAATATGTCATTTTATTTCTTGTTTTCTATTTGTTCTCTCTGTTATTTCTGTGTTTGTTTTCTCTTACCTTCCGATGGGCTGCTTGAGCATTTTCTTAGAATTCAATTTTGATTTATCTATAGTGTTTTTAAGTGTCTCTGTTTGTAAAGCTTTTTTAGTGGTTGCTCTAGGAAATACATTATAGATACATCACTTTTCACCGTCTACTAATGTTGTCATTTTACCAATTCAAGTGAAATATATAAAGATTACCTCCCATTACATACCTCTACTCTCCTTTGTTAATAAGTGTCTTAACTATTTCCAAATTAAACACACATCAGACAGTGTCATAATAGGATCATATCAGTGTTAGAGTTTCTACCATAAAACATAATTTAGAAAGTTCAAGAGAAGGAAGGTCTATTGCATGTATTCATAGTTTTGTTACTACGCACTTCCTTCCTGATGTCTAGGACTTCTTTTATTTTTTCCTTTCTACTTAAAGAACTTTTCTTAGCCATTTTTTTGGGGTAAGTCAGCTGGCAACAAATTCTCTTGATTTATGTCATCTGAAAATGTCTTGATTTCCCCTTCCATGAGGGTAGTGGTAATGTTTTGACTCTGTCACCCCAACCCCAGCAGGTAAGAGGAGAGGTGCCTTATTATAGTGGGGATGATTCAGGCCTCCCACATATTCTCTATGGACACTGTGGGGCTAGGTGAGGGGGTGGCACAAGAGGGCCTCATTACCACCTAGCAAGTGTGGAAAAGTCTATGCTCCCAATTCAACATTTGCTGGCATGGGTGAGAGTGAGGCCACCATTTTCTTCTGTGGTGTTTGTCTGGAGTAGAGCAATTATTGCTTAAAAGTTTTCTACTAGGCTTTCTCTTTCTGACCCACTATCTAGAAAAAGCAGGATTTTGTTGGGTCTTTTTGGTCTGCACTCATTGGGGTTTCCAGTTTGCCAGCTTTTCCAACACTCAATCTAGTACACATTAGGCATAAGATACCCAGGGAACTAATCAACATGTTATTACTTGGTTCCTGAAGCTCTAACCAGTTGACCTTTTTTCCTCCACTTTTCAGAATGTTATGTTTGTTTTATATGTAATGGATTAAACAATACAATCAAAAGACAGAGATTGTCAGATTGCATAAAAAAACAAGATCCAACTATGTGCTGTCTATAGGAGACACACTTTAGATCCAAAGATACAAACAGGTTGAAACAAAAAGATAGAAAGAAAAATCATTTCAAAAAGTAACCATAAGAAACCAAGAGTGGCTATACTAATATCAGACAAAATAGACTTTAAAAACTTGTTACTAGAGATCCAAATCATTTTATAAAGATAAAAGGGTCAATCCATCATGAAAGATAACATTTATGAAGATATATGTACCAGAAAAAGAGCCCCCAAAACACATGAAGCAAAGTCTGACATTTGAAGGAAGACACAGATATTTCAGCAATAATAGTCAGAAATTTCAATTACACACTTTCAATATTGGAGAGAACAAATAGGCAGAATATCAAGAGGAAGAGAAGACTTGAAATCAGTATATACCAACTAGACCCAACAGAGATCTTTGGAATACTCCATCCAGTAGCAGCAGAATACACATTCCTCTCAAGTGCATATGAAACATTTTCCAAGGCAGACACATGCTAGGTCATAAAATAAACTTCAATAAGTTTAAAAGAATTAAAATCATATAAAATATATTCTCTGGCTATGATGGAGTGAAACTTGAAATTAATAATGAAAATACTTGGGAATTTCACAAACATATGGAACCAAAATAATACACTCAGAAATAACCAATGGGTCAAAAAAATCACAGAGAAACTACAAAATACTTTGAGATAAATGAAAATGAAAACGCAACATTAAAATACTTACGGGATGCAGCTAAAGCAATTCTTAGAAGGACATTTGTAGTTTTAATGGTCTGTGTTAAACAAAATCTTAAATCAATAACTCAACATCTCACTTTAAGACACTGGAGATAAAGGGACAAACTAAGACTAAAATAAGCAGAAGGAAAGAAATAGTAAAGATTAGAGTGGAAATAAATGAAGTAGAGATTAGAAAAACAATAGAGAAAATACAGAACAATAGAAAAACAATAGAGAAAATAAAAAGGACCAAATCTGGTTCTTCAAAAAGATAAACAAAAACAACAAATCTTTAGCTAGACTGACCAAAAAGAGAGTAGACTCAAATAACTAAAATCAGAAATGAAAAGAAACATCGCTATTGACCTTACAGTAATAAAAAAATAAACAAATACTTTGGACATTTGTATGCCCATCTATTAGATAACTGAGACGAAATGGACAAATTTCTAAAAAGTACAAACTACTGAAACCAACTAAAAAAAAGAAATAGGAAAAAAACGGGCAAAAGACCTAAATAGAAATTTCTCAAAAGAAGACATACAAATGGCCAACAGATATTTTAAAAGATGCTAAACACCACTGATTATCAGGGAAATGCAAATCAAAACCATGAGATATCTCCTCACACCTATTAGAATGGTTATTATGAAAAAAGAAGGATGATATCAAGTGCTGGCAAGAATGTGGAAAAACGGGAACCCTTGTACACTGTTGGTGGGAATGTAAATTAGTACAGCCATTATGCAAAAATGTATGTAGGTTCCTCAAAAAGTTAGAAATAGAACTGCTATATAACCTAGCAATCCTATACTGGGTATATATCCAAGGAAAATGAAACCAATATATCAAAAAGATATCTACACTCCCATGCACACTGCAGCATTATTCACAATAGCCACCTATGTGTCCATCAACAAATGAATTAAGAAAATGTGGTACATATAGACAATGGAATATTATTCAGCCTTTTTAAAAAATCCTGTCTTTTGCAATAGCACAGATGCACCTCGAGTATATCATGTTAACTGAAGTAAGCCAGGCACAGAAAGACAAATACAATGTAATCTCACTTAAATGTGACATCTGAAAAATTTGAATTCATAGAAGTAGAGAGTAAAATGGTAGTTACCAAGGGCTAAAGGTGGGGAGATTGGGGAGATGGTTAAAAAATACAAAATTTCAATTAGGAGGAATAAGTTCAAGAAATCTACTGGGCTGACTATAGTTAGTAACAACGTTTTGTATGCTTGAAAATTACTGAAAGATTAGATTTTTATTATTTTTTTGTTTTATAATGTATTTTTTATTATTTTTAAAAATTTTTAATTTTTATTTAAATAGGTTTTTTGGGAACAGGTGGTGTTGGGTTACATGAATAAGTTCTTTGGTGATGATTTCTGAGATTTTAGAATGATGCACCCATCATCCAAGCAGTGTACACTGCACCCAATGTGTAGTCTTTTATTCCTGTCCACCCACCCTTTCCTCCAAGTCCCCAAAGTCCAGTGTATCATTCTCATGCCTTTGTGTCCTCACAGCTTAGCTCCTGCATATGAGTGAGAACATACATCGTTTAGTTTTCCATTTCTGAGTTACTTCACAACAGTCTCGGCCAGGCACGGTGGCTCACACCGGTAATCCCAGCACTTTGGGAGGCCGAGGTGGGTGGATCACAAGGTCAGGAGATCGAGACCATCCTGGCTAACACGGTGAAACCCTGTCTCTACTAAAAATACAAAAAATTAGCTGGGCATGGTGGCATGTGCCTGTAGTCCCAGCTACTTGGGAGGCTGAGGCAGGAGGATGGCATGAATCTGGGAGGCAGAGCTTGCAGTGAGCCAAAATCGTGCCACTGAGTTCCAGCCTGGGCAACAGAGCAAGACTCTATCTCAAAAAAAAAAAAAAAAGAATAATAGTTTCCAATTCCATCCAGGCTGATGTAGTATTCCATGGTGTGTGTATATATATATATACACGCATATATATGTGTGTGTGTATATATGTGTGTGTGTATATATATGTGTGTATATGTGTGTGTGTGTATATATATGTGTGTATATGTGTGTGTGTGTATATATATGTGTGTATATGTGTGTGTGTATATATATATATAAAACATTTTCCTTATCCATTCGTTGATTGATGGGCATTTGGTTGTACTAGTTTACATTCCCACCAATGGTGTAAAAGTGTTCCTTTTTCACCACATCCATGCCAACATCTATTCTTTTTTGATTTTTTGATTGTAGCCATTGTTACAGGAGTGAGATGATAACACATTGTGGTTTTGATTTGCATTTCCCTGCTTTGCTTGGTAGTGGCAAATTCCCTCAGCATTTGTTTGTCTGGAAAAGACTATATCTTTCCTTCATTTATGAAGTTAAGTTTCACTGGATACAAAATTCTTGGCTGATAACTATTTTGTTTAATGAGGCTAAAAATAGCACCCCAATCCCTTCTAGCTTGTAGGGTTTCTGCAGAGAAATCTGTCGTTATTCTGATAGGTTTTCCTTTATAGGTTACCTGGTGCTTTTGCCTCACAGCTCTTAAGATTCTTCCCTTCATCTTGACTTTAGATACTCTGATGACTACATGCCTAGGCAACGATCTTTTTGCAGTGAATTTCCCAGGTGTTCTTTGAGCTTCTTGTATTTGGATGTCTACATCTCTAGACAAGAGATCTTCCTCCAGCAAGGCCAGGGAAGTTTTCCTCGATTATTCCTTCAGACATATTTTCCAAACTTTTAGATTTCTCTTCTTCCTCAACAACACCAATTACTCTTAGGTTTGGTCATTTAACACAGTCCCAAACTTCTTGGAAGCTTTGTTCATTGTTTAAATTCTTTTTTCTTTGTCTTTGATGGATTGAGATAATTTGAAACCTGTGTCTTCAAACTCTGAAGTTCTTTCTTCTGTTTATTCGATTCTATTGCTGAGACCTTCCAGTACATTTTGCATTTCTCTAAGTGTGTCCTTGACTTCCAGAAGTTGTGGTTGTTTTTTATTTATGCTATCTATTTATCTGAAGAATTTTCCTTTCATATCCTGTATCATGTTTTTTATTTCCTTCAGTTGGACTTAACTTTTCTCTGGTGCCTCCTTGATTAGCTTAATAATCAACCTTCTAAATTCTTTTTCTGGCAATTCAGAGATTTCATCTTGGTTTAGATCCATTGCTGGTAAGCTGGTATGATCTTTCGGGGGTGTTACAGAACTTTGTTTTGTCCTATTACCAAAATTGCTTTTCTGGTTCTTTCTCATTTAGTTAGACTATGTCAGAGGGAAGATCTGAGATTCATAGGCTCTGTTCAGATTCCTTCATCTCATGGCGTGCTCCCTTGATGTGGTGTTCTCTCTCTTCCCCTATGAATGGGGCTTCCAGTGAGCCAAACTGTAGCGATTGTTTCTGCTCTTCTGGGTCTAGTCATCTAGCAGAGTTACCAGGCTCTGGGCTGGTACTGGCGAGTATCTGCAAAGAGTCCTGTGATGTGATCTGTCTTCAGTTCTTGGAGCTGTGGATACCAGCACCTGCTCCTAGTGGAGGCAGCAGGGGAGTGAAGTGGGCTCCGTGAGGGTCCTCTGTTGTGTTTTTGTTTAGTGCGTTGGTTTTGTGTTGGTTGGGCTCTAGCTAGGAGGTGGCACTTTCAAGAGTGCATCAGCTATAGTCCTATAGGGAGAATGCAAACTTGCCCTCAGGACACCTGGTTAAGTATTCAGGTTTCCCAAGCAGTGGGCAGGGCCACAGAGTTCCCAAGAGAATTGGGCCTTTGTCTTTGGCTACCAGGGCAGGTAGAGAAAGACCACTAGGTAGGGGCAGGGATAGGCGCGTCTGAGCTCAGCCCCTCCTTGGGCGGGGCTTGCTGCAGCTGCTGTGGGGAATGGGGGTGTGGTTCCCAGTTCAATGGAGTTATGTTCCCAGGAGGATTATGGCTGCCTCTGCTAAGTCATAGAGGTCACCAGGGAAGTGGGGGAAAGCTGGCAGTCACAGGCCTTACCCTGCTCCCACTCAGCCCACAGTACTAGAGGCTAGTCTCATACCCACCGTGCCCCCAGCAACAGCACTGAATCTATTTCCAGGCAACCGGTGACCAGGGCTGAAAATTTGCCCCAGACCACAAGCCTTCCCATTGAGAAAGCAAGCAGACTCACAGTTTTTTTTGGCATCCCAGGAAGCCTAAAGCCAAGAGTAGATTTTTAGCGTCCTTGCAACAAAAAAAGGTAAGTGTGTGAGGTAGTGAATATGTTAATTAGCTCAATTTAGCCACTCCACAATGTATACATATTTCAAAACATCATGCTGCACACCATAAATATATATAATTTTTATTTGCCAAATTAAAAAAAAATTTAAAGAAATAGAAAATCTGAGTGGACCTATAACAACTAAAGAGATTGAATCAGCAATCAAAAACTTTCAACAACAAAAAGTCTAAGATGAGACGACTTCACTGAAGAATTCTACAAAACATTTAGAGAACTAATACCAATTCTTCACAAACTCTTCAAAAAATAGAATGGAAGGGAATACTGCCAAACTATCAGGTCAGAATTATCTGATACCAAAAGTAGACAAAGACATTATAAGAAAAGAAAACTGTTATATATTATATCTTTTATTAATATAGACACAAAAATCTTCACTAAATACAAACAAGTTGAATCCTGCAGCACAGTAAAATGATTGCTCATTATTACCCGGTGGGATTTATTCAAGGAGTGCAAAGGTAATTCAACATATGAAAATACATTGATGTAATATACCATATCAGTATTATAATGGGCAAAACTGCATGATCGTCTTAATAGATGTAGATGAAGCACATGACTAAATTCATGACTTAATGGTTAGAACGTTCTACAAACTAGGATTAGAAGGGAACTTCCTCAACATAATAAAGGACGCTTATGAAAAAGTCATAGCTAATGTCATACTTAATGGTGAAAGACTAAACGCTTTCCCCCTAAGATAGGAATAAGACAGGGATGTGTTCTCTCACCACTTCTACTCAACATTGTACTGGAGGCTTGGGCCAAAACAATTAGGCAATAAAATAAAATAAAAAAGGCAGCTAGATTGGAAAGGAAAATGTATAGTTATTTCTATTTGCAGATGATACGGTCTTGTATAAAAAATCCTAAAGAACCCACTAAAACCTATTGAACTCATAAGTAGTTCAGCTAGGTTTAGGATAAAAGATCAATATACAAAAAAAAAAATTGTATTTTGCTATAGTAGCAATGGGCAAACTGAAAAGAAAATTAAGAAAAAAATTCCATTAATGATAACATCAAAAATAATAAAATACCTAGCAATCAGTTTAACAGAAAATTGCAAAATATTCTGAAAACTATAAAACCTTGCTGAAATAAATTAAAACAGACTCAAATAAGTGGATCATGAATCAGAAGACTTAATAGTGTTAAGACAGAAATATTCCTTAAATTGATCTACAGATTCAATGTAATTCCTAGCATTCTAGCTGACTTCTTTGCAGAAGTTAAACAATTTATATGAAAATCCAAGAGACCCAGAATAGAGAATCCCTAGTAGCAGACTTACACTTCTTGATTTCAAAACTTACTATAAAGCTACAGTAATCAAAACAGTGTGTTACTGGCATGTGGATGTGTAGGTCAATGGAATAGCATTAAGAGTTCACAAATAAACCCTCTTAATTACAGTAAATTGATTTTGATAAGGATTCTGAGATTATTCAATAGGGAAAAAATAGTTTTTCCAACAAATGGTGCTGGAACAACTGGCTATTCATGCAGATAGGAATCAATTTGGACCCCTAATTCACCCTAATTTACTCAAAGTAGATCATAGACTAACCATAAGAGTGTATGAGTTTACTCTCACGCTGCTATAAAGAAATACTTCTGACTGGGTAACTTATAAAGAAAAGAGGTTTAATTGGGTCATAATTCTGCAGGCTGTACAGGAAGCATTAGAGCATCTGCTCAGTTTCTGGGAAGGCCTTAGGAAACTTACATTTATGGTGGAAGATGAAGGGGAAACTGGCACTTCGCATGGTCAGAGCCATTAAAAGAAAACAAGTATAATGTTCATGACCTTGGCTTTGGCAATGGTTTCTTAGATATGACATCAATTCAGAAGCAACAAAAAAATAAACTAGACATCACCATAATTAAACACTTTAGTGGTTCAAAGATAATTATCAAGACCTTGGATTTGGCAATGGTTTCTTAGATATGACACCAATTCAGAAGCGACAAAAGAACAAACTAGACATCACCAAAATTAAACATCTTAGTGTTTCAAAGATAATTATCAAGAAGTTAGAAAGACAACCCAAAGAATGAGAAAAATTAATTGCAAATTGTATCTCTGATAAGGAACTTATATCTATAATATATAAAGAATTCCTACAACTCAATAATCAATAGACATATATCCCAGTTTTAAAAGGGGCTGAATACATATTTTGTTATATTATTTATTTCCAGATAAAAGATCTGAATATTTTTCTGCAGAAGATGTGCAAATGGCCAAAAAGCACCTAAAAAGAAGCCAACATCACTAGTCCTCAGAGAAATGCAAATCAAAACCACAGAGATTCCACTTCGTGCTCCCTAGGATGGCTGTTGTATTGGTTTCCTATGACTGCTGTAACAATTATCACAATTAAAACAAGAGAAATGGATCCCCTCACATGCCCAAAATCAGCTTCGCTGGGTGGAAATCAAGGTGCTGACTAGGCTGTCTTCCCTCCTAAGGCTCTAAGGGAGAAATTTCTCCTTGCTTCTTCCAGCTCTTGACAGCTGCTGGCACTCCTCGGCTGTGGCAATGTCATTTCATTCTTTTTTTCTGTAGTCACCTTGCCTCTACTCTTCTCTCTACAGGCAAATCCCCCTCTGCCTTCTTCTTAGCAACTGTCCCTTTTAAGAACACACATGACTGCATTTAGGGCTCACCTGGATAATCCAGGATAGTCTCCCCCATCTCGATATCCTTTACTGAATCACATCTGCATAGACCCTTTTCCCATACAAGGTAACATTCACAGATTCTAGGGATAAGGACCAGGATAGCTTTGGGGGTCATTATTCTGTCTATGAGTGATATCATGGATACTAAATAACAAGTGCTGGTGAGGATGTGGAGAAATTAGAACCCTCATACACTGTTAGCAGAAATGTAAATGGTGCAGTCACTGTGGAAAATAGTCTGGTAGTTCCTAGAATAGTTAAACATAGAGTTACCATGTGATACAACAATTCCACTCTTAGGCACGTACCCAAGAGAAATGGAAACATGTTCACACAAAAATCTGTATACAAATGTTCATAACAGAATTATTTGTAATAGCTCAAAAGTGGGAACAATCCAAATGTCCATCAACTGATGAACAGATACATAACATGGATTATATCCATGTAATTAAATATTATTTAGCAATAAAAAGAAAATATTGATTCATGCTACAAGTGGATGAACTGCAAAAAACATATGCTTAAGTTAAAGAAGCCAATCTCAAAGGATCACATATTATATGATATTATTAATATACATGTCCAGAATAGGCAAATCTACAGTCAGAAAGCAGATTAGTGGTTGCCTAGGGATAGGGAGGAGGATGAGGTACTAGAAAGTGATGGCCGAGGGGCAAGGGGTTTCTTTTTTTAGTAATGAAAATGTTCTGAAATTGACTGTGGCAGTGAATGCACAACTCTGTAAATATAAATATACTAAAAAACATCTAATTGTACACTTCAAGTGGGTGAATTTTATGGTATGTGAATTGTATCTCAATAAAGCTGTTATAAAATTATATAGCCTAAACTGTCTAGCTTGAAAATAGTGCTTGCTTATACAAACTGAATATACATTGCTAAGAATATAGACTGAAATCCAAGTGAAAGGACAGGCCTAGATTTCTGCATTGATTTATCTGTATGAGAGGAAGTGAAAACTTGAGCTCCCCAATGCCCACAGTAGTAATCAGCCTCCAAAGGGCCCCTAAAATTCTCATCTCTCAGCATTCACACTTGTTTAGACTCCTCCCAAACTATACCAGGGTTGGTTTCTGTGACTCATAGAATATGGCAGAAATTATGGTATGTCTCTTTCATAATTAAGTTACATGAGACTTTGTGGCTTCCATTTGAGTGTTTACACTTTAATTGGGTAAACGAAAATAAAACGAAATTGCAATTGTGGTATTTTAACTTCCTATTCCTTCATCCGCTTTCATTTTTTAAATCTTATTATTTAACTGTTCTGACCAGAAATTCTGATAAGTTAATCAAGAGACCTGACGCTCTGTAATCCTTATCAGTGTAATTCACTGACAACCATCTGGAAGGCTTTAACTTAAAAATTCCATCCAATAGATTACAATTGACACGTGGAAACCAATATAATAAAAGAGTAAAACCAGCTCCTGTCACTACACATACATGCTTTTGTTGCTAAAATTATTGGGTTGTCTTGTATATTCCAAGACTAATATATCTATTATAATAAAAGGAGAAACTGTACCTTTAATGATACACTTTTTCCATGAAAGAAACTTGCAAATAGTTTGGGTGACTTTGGAGGTATATAAACTACTTACAAGTAGGAAAATGTCCTCTCTCTTCTCCTCTGCCCCACCCAAGTCCATATTCACAGTGATCTTACCACATAACAGCTAAACAAACACGTTATTCAGAAGACAAATAGTATTCATGTCAATGATCATAATAACTCACAATGAAAGTATTTAACTCATCAAGGAATTCCTAGTAAAGACATGCCTAGAAAGGTATAGTCCACACAATTTCAGCTATCTGTATGAATTTTTTTAAGAAAAGAAAAGGACAAATGTCCATTCACATTTGGTATCATGTGAATTCAGCCAAAGCCAATGGACTTCGGAAAGCTTCAGGTCGTATTCTTTGCTGGCCTTCGGGTATGTGATCCAGTAACAATGAAGACAGTGAGTAATGAGTGGCCACTAGAGAATTCCTTTTTAATAGATGGCCAGGATGCAAATGTTGAAAGTAGATTCATTCTTTAATTCATTAGACAAATATTCATAAGCACCTAGTATCATGTATATGCCTCAAATTTTGACCCCTCCAACATTTATTTCCAAATTTTAAGGCATAATAAGATATACTTGAGGACTTTTTCCTCAAAACTTATCTTCATAAGTTTGGGTCAATTTACATCACACATAGGTCTGAATACATTTTTTTCTCAAAGGGGAGAATGATTAATTTTATGTTTTGCGGTCAAACCCCTCTGTAAAAAGCAGTTCACTTCTGTCCTCCAACATAAATGAAGGATTTCAAAGACTTTTGTTGAACTCAGTCTCTCTTTTATACAAATTGCTCTGAGTTTTTCAAATGAAAAGAAACTTCCAATTTTAGAAAAGAAACATACCTATTTAGACATTAGGGAACTTATATAGAATGAGTAGACTTGTTGTTTATAAAGAATAATTCACATTGTATATTATCCTGTGTTTTCTATCAGGTACCTCCAAGTCTGTCACTATATATTTTTTAAATGATCATTAACTGAATGATGGCTTACTAGGCTTAAGCTTCACAAAGATAGAGATCATGACTCCTGGTTTTTCTGAGATGGGGTCTCATTCTGTCACCCACGCGATCACAGGCAACTGCAGCCACAAACACCCAGGCCCAAGTGATCTTCCCATCTCAGCCTCTCAAGTAGCTGGGATGACAGGTGCATATCACAAAGCCAAGCTATTTTTAAAAACTTTTTTTGTAGAGACAGGGTCTCACTATGTTGCCCAGGTTTGTCTCGAACTTCTGGGCTCAAACAATCCTCCTGTCTCACCCTCCCAAAGTGTCACAATTACAGGCATGAGCCACCATGCCTGGCTGGGACCATACTTTTAAGACAACTGTGTCCTTGATGCTTTCATGAGTTCCTGGTATGCAGTTGATGTTTAAAAAAATTTTGGTTGAATGAGTAAATGAATGAAAGACTCTAAGAGAGAATAATATTATGGAAGAGTGTCAATGATTTTGAAGGACTCATTCATAGTCTGGAATCAAACCTATAGAAAATTTCAAAAATGAAGGTGAAAACTATAAATTCCTTTGAGGGAGCCATTCCTAGTGTCTTTCTAGCCAAGATGTGCCCCACCCTTCATTCTTGAACCTGAATATGTGGGTTCGTACGTGCAAATAAGCTTGTTCTGAACTTGAGGCAGCATGAGGCACACTGCAAAGTCCATGCTATGACAATGAGTCAGTCCTGAGTACATGATGGATTCACTGATTACAAGGTGGCCTGTCAGGCTTATCACAAAGAGAACAGTAGCATAGTGACTGTGTCTGTGTGAGTTCTGGCTACTTCTGCATGGTTGCCTCTGATCACAGCACTGCACCAGTTTTCTCACGCCTGTAATCTCAGCACTTTGGGAAGCCGAGGCAGGCAGATCACCTGAAGAGACTGAGACCAGCCTGGCCAAAATGGTGAAACCCCGTCTCTACTAAAAATACAAAACTTAGCTGGGCGTAGTGGCAAACGCCTGTAATACCAGCTACTCAGGAGGCTGAGTCATGAGAATCGCTTGAACCCAGGAGGCGGAGGCTGCAGTGAGCCAAGATCACACTACTGTACTCCAGCCTGGGTGAAAGAGGAGACTCCATCAAAAAAAAAAAAAAAAGAAGAAGAAGAAAACAAACTCAACTATTGGTTGAGACTAGTATCCCCTACTCCAAGTAATGCAGCATGTTCATGAAATTCCCATTACAGATGGAAGGGTTAGGATCAAGTGGATCACCAGCCACAGCCACAGCCACAAAGCTAAGGGGCAGAGGGGAGTTAGTGGGGTGGTAAAAAAAGAACTCTTGGAGATGATACTCAAGTAAAATTCATGGGTCACCTCCCTAGTGGCGTTAAGTATTGGTGTTGTCAAGCTCAAGCCTATACTCAATGAAGTGGTTACAATTTGCCGATGTATTTGATGAGTGATGTTCAATCCTGTTTCTGTTAAGATTTTAAAACATAGTAAGATAGAAGGAAACTTGAGGCAGTGTAATTTCTGGAAATATGGGTAAACTCATGTTTCTATTCTCTTTGTGTTAGATGTCACTCCAGTTCAGTCAGTAAAATCCCCTCTATATATCTTGAATTACAATTTAAGATATGAGCAAAAAAAAGTAAAAAATAAAGAAAAAACAACCTACCCACAACGTGTTCCATTTGTCATGGTCTGGTTGAAGGAGCTGTTAGTCCATACGATGGTGTTATTCACACATGCTTTTCCTGGAATCTGGAGTTCTTGTAACTCAATGTCATAGTCAATAAAAACATCTGTCATTGTGCCAAAAATGAGCAGCACGCCTGGCTGGGCTATTCCATGGAGAAACGCACACAAACTTCCCACAAACATCAGCCAAATGTCAGTTGATGAAGAAAACCGAAACTTGAAAAACAAAGGGTTCAGAGATCATCTATGGGTGAAAAGTGGGAGAGGTAGGAGGACTATTTAATTTTAGTTACTAGATTCCGATGAATAGTACTCAACACCAAATTTCATGGGAATCATCTTAATTGAGCAGCAGGTTCGTACTAATTATATTGAAATAAATGGCATGGTACATCAATTATCTAAAACATTAGACTCTTACATTGTTAGATCATGTTATAAATTTCCTGGTCTCTGAATTCATTCTGTTTATTTCAGGAGCTGACTTTAGTTTTTAGCTACTCATCTACAACTCGAGGGGAAAATAATCACTATCAGTGATGCCACTGACAAGTAGATAAACTGTGTGGGGCATTCAGCAACAGTATAAATTGTTTTGTACAACTGATAGTGACAATGAAGAGTGCCGGTTTATGCCTAGAAATGCCTCCATCCTGAGCAAATTTGGGGTAAATACCTATACTATGAAATTTCTAAAGATTTGTCTTAAGAATAAATATATATAATGTGATTGTTGTGATGACTTTCCTTACAAATATGATAACCATGGGCTGAGTGATAATTTTCTAAGACATTTTTCTGATCTATTGGACAGGATTTGTATGTTTTATGAGCAACATATTTCTAATAGTTATTCAGCATGTTATCACATAGGCAAAGCCTATGACTGAAAAAGTGATCACTGAAGTTAAAAACCTACCAATATTACTAAAGATTTAACACTCCTTTCATGATCTAAACAATTTATAGTTGCACAGTCACTGCCATAAATCAACACAGTTTTATTACCAATTGAAAGAAGCCAACTCGAACGCCATCACCTTTCTTCTCATCTTGTAACCTGAGGAGAAAAACATAGGGATTTAAAGACCATCCTTTCCAATACAATGGGAAATTATCCCTAGGTGGTGATTTTATGAGTTATTCTTTAGTAAGAAAGAAAATCCTCACTGGCTGGGAAATTCTGGCCAAGCCTGATATCTTAAACACAAACTTTATTCTTCTAGATTTACCTCTTCTAGAGATTTCAGTATAGCTCAATCTCAGGTTCACTAGCGATTCACAGAGAGGAACACCTGAGAGGTATGGAGAGAAAGTAAAAAGTCCTCTATACTCCCAGTTATACCAACAAATAACTTTTTGCCCTCAGTCATGACCCTCAATCTATTTGTGACTGCATTTCCTCATGGGGAAGCTGAAGTCGTTGGATTAGCTAATTTTAAAGTTTCCTCACACTCAAAAAGTTTACAACTACCTTAAATAATGTTGATATGATGAAAAATTCAAGAAGATGCCCATACTTTTCATAGAATCATATTTCCTTAATATTTCTCATTCATTTCATTTCCCGTAAGGCCATGTTTAACCTGTATTTGACCTCTTCAACTTCGGGGATCTTGACGTAACCTGAGTCACCCAGTCCATGAATACACCCTGGACCTTGCTGTCACCAGGAACTACTGTCTGACATGTGTAACTCCTTGGCACTCTGTGACTGCCCATGTATTTCATTTTCTCACTTCTTTCCTCCTTCCACACCTATTCATCAGCCTCACTTGAGCCATGCAGTCCTTTAAATCCTTCATTTCCTTCCATTGCTAAACCCCATTAAGATTTTTCTTCCTTCCCCATGCAGCCAAGGTCCCTCTGCCAGGCATTTGAACCACACTGTCACCATCATCGTCAATTATTTTCTCTACATCATCCTTGTAAACTTCATCCTGCATCCATCCAGCTGTTTGCCCTCTTCTCCTTAAGCCAGGCAGCTGGGCCTGCTGAACACAACCTTACCACCTTGTGAATGGATACCAAGACAGGCAGAGTCTAGTACTCAGCTGCCCTAAGCTTCCCTTCTGGCCCAGAAAAGAATCCCAATTTTTTTCTGAGACTCCCCATGGTCTGGCCCTTAGCTCTCTGACCTCATCTCCTCCAACTATATTCTAGTTCTCAACACCCCACTCTCCTGGCCTCTTTTGATCTTTGTCCATGCCCAGCTGTTCCCACCTCTGGGTGCGGGCACCTGCTAGTCCCTCTCCCCAGATGCATTTTCTTTAGGTAACCACAGGGACAGCTCCACTACCCCCGCTAGACCTTCCTTCAAAAGTCACCTACTCAACAGAGTCTTCCCTGGCCAAAGTCTTTAAAATTTCAACCCCACTCCCCACATGCCATTTCATAGCTCCATTTCCATGTTTATTTTTCCTTCTCAGAAAGAAAGTGATAGATTATCACTAGCTACCATGCTATACATTTGATTTATTTACAGTGTTTATTATCTCTCCCTCACTAAAATGTAAACTCCTCAAGGGCAGACACTTTTGCCTATTTTGTTCTTTTCTGTACCTTCTGTACCCTCAGCACCTACAATAGTGTCTGATACCAAATAGACACTCAATTAATATTTGCAAAATGAATGAATTAATGGAGTGAATGTGTGCTCTCCAGCTCAACATGCAATGCACACTTCATTCCTCTACAGATCGCTCCCGTTCCTCTCAGCAGCTCTGGCAAACTTTTGCTGTGTTCTTCTCATTCCACGCTCACCTCCTCTAAAAACAAAACAACTCATTCAACTTCCTACTCATCCTCTCCTTGCCATTCATCTACATCCACACCCATTTTTAAAATTTCCCACCCAATAAGAAATATGTGGTTCTCAGAGGCCCAGGCTGACCTGACCACTACCAGCCCAAAGCTAATCGTACCACTCCCACTCCCTCCCTCTGCTGTGAATTACTTAAAATTTCTAAAATACCTTTAACCCTTCCCTTTCCACCACCTCCACTTCAGGAACTTACCTGATGTCTCACTTCTGTCTTCTAAATTAGACCTCATCTAATCCTGCCTTCATACCAGACTGTGATTAGCTTATATTTGTTCTATATGAGAATTCAAAATCTTTAGCTAAAGAGAAATATGCAATAATAATACTTTAGGTTTCTACTCTTTGCCTGTGGCAAGAATTTGGGGTTTAGGGACCTCCCCAATGCCCATGAAATCATACTTGTTGTTCAACTTTTCCTCTTCCCTCTTAGGTCAGGAGTTCTGTGCCATTCCTGAATACACGAGGGAGATTTGGACTCAATCCAGAAGCGATTTTCCAAAAGGTTTTAAAAATCAAATTGTAGTAATGTTTTAAAGAGAAAAAGAATGGATTATATAGATTATTTTATATGAAGTGCCATGTGCATGAAAATATTCTCTGCTTTGTGCCGTTGATATGAATATTATGGAGTTATTCTAGAAAAGATGCTGCAGTCACTTACCTTGATTTCTTATCATTATTATCTGTCAGAAAAAAAATCAGTGCAAAAAAGCAGTTAATAATAATAATGACAAAATGCAATACAGTCATTAAGAAATTTGCTCTGGAAAAATATTCCTATAAATTACCTTTATTCATGGAATATTACCAAATGATTATTGGCCTTTTCTTTTTTCCTGCTCACGTTCTCTCTCTCTCTCTCTCTCTACATGCACACACACGCACACACACACGAAGACACTCATTAGGGTCCAGGAGTGCTGCTACGTTTACCAATTTACAGACTTTTCTTCAGGACATGAAATATTTGCACCATCTGAATATCAAACAGACAGCAACATTTCTAAATTAGCTGAAGAAGATCTGACTTTTTGAACTACAAAATAAAATTGATATTTATTTATTGTTTTATTGTTTGGTTCTTTAAAAGCGTCAGAATTTATCTGTTTAAAATATAGACCACAAATTAACAATAAGATGTTAATAACAAGATGTCATTGACACTTCTACACCAGTAGAAACCATAGGATTGAGACACATACTGTTTTCCCCAGTGTAGGTCAGAACAGATGCAGGGCAGGAGGTGAAAGTCGGGGGTTATAGCGAGGGGTGTAAGGAAGCCACTCGGGAGTTTTGTCATCCAACACTATCATGCCTCTTTACTTTAATAAGAGTAAAGAGGCATGATAATGTTGACAGATGGCAATATCCTGGGCTTGGAAATCAAACACAACTGTTTGATTACAATTATGGTTCCATTAATTTTACTCATGTGACCCTTGCCAAGTTTCAAAAACATATCTGAGTCTCAATTTTGTCATCTGTAAAATATAAAATCATAGGGTTAGAAAACAACAGCTTAGAACCATCTGAGCCCAAGACATCCCAGGTGCTAGTGCTACAGGCCCCTCCACATGATCTCATTCTGGTCTGCAGAGTCTGGGCACAGCTCTTCCTAAGGAGGAGCACTTACTAAATTATGATTAATAATAACAATACAGGAATAAAGTTAGTCATAACAGCCACTGCTGGAACAACCCTACTCTATCTAGGAAAGGGGTTGGTGAGAGATGCTTTCATTTACCCACACTTGGAGTGTTCTTACCTAGTGCTTTCAGATAGTACGTTATGTGGCTTCTAGGGAGAGCCACAGAGTTGTGTGTAAGGATCACACCCAATGATAGTTCTACCTACTGTTGCTGAATATTTTCTGCTCCTTGAGACTTCACCAACTTGTCCCACTTTTGTTCTCGCCTCTCCTTGTACAAGATGCAGTGAGAGAAAAAAGTCACTTACATGATTTATCTGACTCAAAACCACCATTCTCCTCTTCAAATTTCTTTACACTTTGAAGAATTACTGGGTCAGACATGGTAATTGCAATCTGCAGGCAACAACCCTATAAAATAAAAAAAATCATTGCAATTATTATCTTTTCTTTCTTCTTTAACCAAAGTAGCCAAACGAAAAAAACAATTTGGTTCAAGAAATAATCTTCACTAATCAATCTCAGACAAAAGCAGGTTTTTAAATTGGTTAATAACTCCCTGAAAGAACCTGATTATCAGGAAAGATAAGCTACAGCCATTGATGAAGGTTTTCTCTAGTTATTACATGGATGGTTGTTTTCTATAGCTTAATTATAGGAAAGATAAACCAAAACCATTGATCAATTTTCCTCTTGTTGTTGGATGGGTGGTTATACTTTATGCTTATCTGTGCTTTATTTATTTTTAATGAGAAAACATGAAAACTATGAGAAAGGCAAACCAACTGGTGATATTCTTGAGTTGCTGTAGTTGATGAATAACACCCACATACTGTTGGGTAACCTTCAGTGTTCTTTTGTAAATGCAACCTCAAGATAAGGTGGGTCGAGCTTGGCTCAAAGGAACAGAAAGGAGACATTGTCTAAATAAAATGTAAATGTCAACAGAGTCATGGTTAGTCTTATTCCCAGTGGAAAAATCAGTTTATAGAGGGTACAGGCAGAGAATTCCAGAATGTAGACACTAGATTCAGCATGAAGTTTATGCTTCACTAACTTTCTCTGCTTCAAATATATAGCAATGATGGATAACATGTTTTTAAAGAGATACAGTCGGACTCAAACAAATAAAAATAAACATCTTCAGGAACCAGAAATGGCAGAGAAGCACCAAAGAGTAAACAGAGCACAGAAGCAGCTGGTATTTCCCCCTCAGGGTCTGGATGCAGACGAGTGTGAGAGTTTAGCTCCTGAGAGGACTGTAAGTGCCCCAAATCAAACAGGGAGCTAGAGACCATCTCTTTGCTTGGAGCCAGAGGAGCTAATGTGGGTCTCTTGCACTGCTGAGAAGACCCTGAGGAAACTGCTGCCCAGCATTGAAGCAGCTATTCCTTATGATGAAATGCAGATCCATGGAGGTTATAGGAGGAGACAGTGATATGTATTATATACATATATACACACATGTACAAATAAGAGAGAGGAAGGGGGAATTATGAAAAACTGAACTCACCTAATTGGAATCCCAGAAGCAGAGAGTGGAGAATGACAGAAGTGTAACAATTAAAGAGACAATTACTAAGAATTTTCCAGAAGCAATAACCTGATTCTTCAAATTAACAGTAGGCTCCAATAATTGATTGGAATAAACATCAGTCAAAACTTAAATACATTATCTAGAAATGTCCCTCAGTATATGCAGGAGATTGGTTCTAGCACTCCCACATATACCAAAATCTGCATATACCAAAATCCAGGTATACACGAGTCCCGCAGTCGGCTTGCAGAACTTGAGCACAGGAAAAGTTGGCTCTCCATATCCACTGGTTTTGCATCCTGAGAATACTGTATTTTTCACTGAGATTGGTTGGAAACAATCCCCATATAAGTGGACCTGCACAGTTCAAACCTGTGTTGTTCAAGAATCAAACTGTAGTAAAGCATCAAGAATAAACAAAATCCATCCTAAACACTGTAAAAGGGGAAAATGCATTATCCAAATATAAAGAACAGACTGACAGAAGTTTTCTCATCAGCAATAGAGGCTAGAAAACAGTGGAGTAAAGTCTTCAAAGTGATGAGGGAAAAAGTAATCTTTATCCTAGAATTTTATACTGAGCCAAAAAATCATTCAGCATCTTTCCAAACATTCAAAGTCAAGAGAGTTGCCACTTACGGACCTGCATAAAACAACAACTAGAGGATGTGCCTTAGCCAGAAGGAGTATCCAGAAGGGAGCCATGAAAGAGAGAAACAAGGGTGAGCACAAGAGTTAACAAAATATGTCAGGACGGCCAATCAAATATTGATACCAAGTATAACCTTTTATATTTCAAAAGAGCATAATTAAAACTCTACACAATAGTGTAGATACGAGTGTATCTTGAACACAAGATAAGGTGTTCAATATGCAGATAAAGTATGTTAGGTTCATTGTCATGATAATCTAAGGACATTGTTTTACAATTATAATTAAATATATATTTATACTATTATAATTAAATATATATTTATACTATTATAATTAAATATATATTTGATGAAATGAAATGAAATTGCCAATATTTAACCATTTTTTAATTACAAGGTTCAACTAATATCTGAACAAAGTTCAACCAATATCTGCAAATTTTAAGAAAAAGCAATGAAAAAGTACCAGTAAAATCCATAGCTTCTAAATAAGCACGGATTAAAAACTGAGTATGTAGAAAACTTCATCAATCCAACAAAAGTTAAAAAAAACTAAAGAAACTTTAAAGTCCCAGCTACTCAGGAGGCTGAGGCAGGAGAATGGCGTGAACCTGGGAGGCGGAGCTTGCAGTGAGCTGAGATCCGGCCACTGCACTCCAGCCTGGGCGACAGAGCGAGACTCCGTCTCAAAAAAAAAAAAAAAAAAAAAAAAAAAAAAAAGCATAACAAACAGAAAATATAAACGAAGGTTATTGAAAATAGTACAAATGGTTCAGTAATTATGGTAAATGTATGTAGATTGAAGTACTGATACATACTACACAGATGAACCTCAAAATCATGCTACATGAAAGAAGACAGTCTCAAAAGATCACATACTGTATGATTCTATTTACATGAAATGTCCAAGATAGGCATATCTGTAGAGACAGAAAATAAATAAGTAGTTGCCTAATACGGGGGTAGGGGTAGGGGTGGGAGGGGAATGAGGAGTGACTGGTAACAGATTTCTTTTGGGGATGAAGAAAATGTTCTAAAGTTAGAATATGGTGATGGTCGCACAACTCTGTTAATATACTGAAAACCATTGAATACTTTAAATAGGTGAACTCTATGATATGTAAATTATACCCTCAAAAAGTTGTTTTTTTAAAAAAAGACAGGTCAGTTTATGGAATTTTTAAAAGTCCAAACATATACTTTTTTTTTTTCTTTTTGAAACGGAGTGTTGCTCTGTTGCCCAGGCTGGAGTACAGTGGCATGATCTCGGCTCACTGCAACCTGCACCTCCTGGGTTCATGTGATTCTCCTGCCTCAGCCTCCCAAGTAGCTGGGATTACAGGTGTGCACCACCATGCCTGGATAATTTTTGTATTTTTAGTAGAGATGGGGTTTCACCGTATTGGCCAGGCTGGTCTCAAACTCCTGGCCTCAGATGATCCATCCGCCTCAGCCTCCCAAAATGCTGAGATTACAGGCGTGAGACATCACACCCAGCCAATCAAGACATATACTTATTATAAAAGAAATAATTTATAAATCATAAAAATGGTCAAAAATTAAAGGATGAAAAGGATATGTCATACAAATACTGATTTCTCAAAGCTGTTATGTTAATATCAGAAAAATAGAATTCATGCTCAAAACAATAATGGATATAATAAAGGACATGTAATAATTAAAAGTACAATCCAGCTAGAAGACAAATCAATTATTGGACTGTATATACCCAGCAACCTAACACAACATAACCTGCAATTGTAATGAAAAATTTAAACATACCTTTATTAGAAACTGATAAACAGACAAAAAATTAGAAAACATAAAAGCTTTTAAAATAAAAAATAAGTAATTTTATATAATTTACTATATAAAATTTGTTTTTCTTAAAATTTGGTTGGACATTGTTCACATATTAGTTGAACTTTCTAAGTAAAAAAAGATTAAATATTGGCAATTTCATTTGATTTAATAAAATATATATTTAATTATAATTGTAACACAATGTCCATAGATTTTCATGACAAATTTCATTACTATGGAACCTGTAACCACGACATTTTTCAATTACATTTGGCACTTTTTAAAAACTTACCCATTAATAAGCCATCAAAAATTTCAACAAATAAAAAACCATGTATTTCTTTATAGTGTTGTTATTCTTAAGAGTGCATATTCTGACAATGCAATTAAATAAAAACTAAAAAATTAAACACTAGTAAAACACACACACACATACTCAGTCAAATTGTGTGTGTGTTACAAACTTTAAAATACATATTCATATAACTATGGGTTAAGGATGAAATCACGACAGAAATAGAAAATATTTAAAACATAGTGATAACAAATATATAAAATCTTGTGGGCTACAGCTAAAAAGATACTTCAAGATTTATTTATAAAGATAAATGCATTTTGTTTTTTAAGAGATTAATAAATGAATTTGTTCTAATCAAGAACCCATAAAAATGCAAGATTTATAAGATAGAAAACAATATAAAATGAAAAACAGTGGAAAGGATATATCAATTCAAAAGTTGTTTTTTGAAATAACTAAAAACACGCAAGTCAATAAGACTGTTGAAGAAAAGAGATATAAATCACAAATACTAATAGAAAATGGGAAAGATAAAATAAATAAAGTTTTAAATCATAAGCAAATACTATGAGTAATTTTATGGTAGTAAATTTGAAAACCAGGTTAAGATTAATTTTCTAGAAAAATATGAGTTATCAAAATTTGTTGACAAAGGAATAGAAAACTTAAAAAGTAATGGCTATTAAAATATTGGTTCAATATTCAAAAGTCTCCCACCTCAACAAACAACAGGGCTAGATAATGTTACAGGCAAATTTTACTACAACTTCAAACAGTAGATAATTCTAATCTTATGCAAATGGTTTTGGTGAAAATAAAAACAGGAAAAGCTATCCAAATCATTTTATAAAGCAAGTATAATCTTGACATCAAAACAAAAAGGGATAAAAATAGGCTTATAATTACTTCTGAAAACAGATTTTAAAATGATAAATAAAATATGTTAAATGTAATTCAGCAGTTTATGAAAAAAAATGAAATAATGTTGATCCCAGGAATGCAATGACTATTTAAGGTTAAAAAATAATCATTTTCATACATGCAAAAAGTATTCAGTAAAAAATCATTATCCATTCCCGAGTTTTGAAAATCCATAAAATTTTAAAAACCATTATTTTGCAACCCTAATGAATAAATTTGGGTTAACGATCAGCAGTGAATACTAAAACTGTTCATTGAAATATTGGCAAAGATGAAATATCCAGGAGTACCAAGTGTTGTGAAGATGTGGAGGACGGAGTCCTTTCATGCACAGCTAATGAGAATAGAAATTGACTGAATGACTTTGGATAGCAATTTGGAAATATCTAGCAAGGCTAAAAATGTTAATACCCTAGGTCCCAGAATATCCTTCTCTGGTATTTTCCTTAATAATTTAAAAAACAGTTAACACTAATATGGCATTTAATACGTGCCAGGCACTGTTCTAAATGCTTGATAC